>NC_089979.1:72642905-72887905 GCF_036417845.1 Apteryx mantelli
TGAAACAGAGGACCTTAGGAGAGCAGTTTCCCACATTTCGCAGTCCCTGTACATCCTGAGCACAGATCCATCCTGGGTTTTTAAATCTGGCTGGGTAATTAAAAATATGTATGATAGGGAACATACATAAGCAGGGTGAATGCAAACGACAAAGATCGTCCTCATTCTAAAATTTGGAGTGCATGACTTTGCAAATTCTGTAATTATTAACAAACTATATTATTCTAATTTTAAATTATTTTCAAAAGGATAAATTATCTCATTTTCCCTGCCTCTTTTTTTCTTTCTCTTGCTAGATTTTCTCCCATCAAATAAGCATCAGCCTGGCATTCTCATGCATTGAAGAAGTTTGAACTCCACCACACTGACCCAAGAAAATTAATAATAATGGTAGTAAGTTATTGAAAGAAGAAATCATGTTTTCCATTTGTGACTGGAAAATACAGGCTTCTGAGAGTACTCAGAGTTCAGCTGATGCCACACTGATCATTTAACTACAGAAATTGTAATTACATGAGGTGAGTTCTTCCAGAATTTTGATTAAACAAAAGGATCTGTTTATAATGTTATTGCCCTGTAATAATGGTCCATTCTACTCGTTTTAGAGCTACTTGACGGTCATCACATATCCATGTGCAGGTCAACAAACTTCATATCAAATTTTTAAAATATCCAACCTTATGAATCATTCAGAAAAAGTCAGAAAGGGAATTGACTATTTTCTGCCAATAAATGTAATAGTTGATATTCCCCTAACTTCTTCTAAATATTAGTTCTGAGGAAAAAAAAGTATTATGCTTATTATTGTTAATTCAATTTATATTTTTTATTTCACTTAACTTTTACAGAAACATAATCATTTTGTTTAAACTAGTAAGAATTTCTTCAATATTTGTATTTTAAACTATAATTTCAATATATGTCTTTTATTCCACATTATAATATGTAAGGTATGATTAGTAAAAATATAATTTGCATCATTCTTATCAGCTATGGAATACATCATTTGCTTAAAACAGCATAGCCTAAAAAGGAAAAATAAGAATTACCTGGTTTATTATATCTCTGTATCTTCTGATATACACTGAGCAATACCATTTGCTGATAAACATTAGGTCTAATAAGCATTACTATTAATGGAGCTTGTTTGAGAAGACAGCACTTGACAACTATCTGTTGTATTCACTCTAAAAATGTAATATTTAGGAATTAGTGTCCAATAGTTAGCAAGCAAATTTAGCAAGCAAATGAAAGACTGAAACAAATTCATATGAACACAAAAGCAAGCTGATTGGACAATTTTATGAGAATACTTTGCAGGAAGGCATTTTGATAGACTATTATCTTTTGATTGAAAGTATCCGCAGTCAAGACAGTGACATAATTTATTTTTAATGTCGGCCGATGAGATTGCCAACAAAACAGAAGCAAAGCTGGTTACCATTAGAACCAATATAACCCACCACTGTTAATCTGTTAATCATTTTTTGTGAAAAAACTTATACAAGATCCACAAAATTTCATTCTCCTTTGTCTTACAGTATTTTCAAATTATTTTAACTCCAGTAGCTTCAATACACCTACTTCTTATTTGATAATTAGGAAAAAGTCAGAGTCCACAGCTTGCATGTTCACAGTAAAGAGCTTATAAACTAAGATAGGTAGAGAGATTAATATTTTTATAATTTTCAGATATTGTCCATTATTAAAACAATGAGTAATATTTGAGTTTATTTTTAATAATGAGTAATATTTGAGTAATATTAATACAAAACCAAAATTCTAATAAGACCATGTAAGAAAATTTCCTCTGCATTAGGGCTTGAAGTGTGGGCAGAGTATATCGTGAGCAGAAGAGGAACAAGGTATCAAGTTGTGGTAATTCCTGCTAAGTAGAAATTTTAATGGGTAAAACTAAGATAAGTCCGAAACTGTCAAATCTACCATAAAAAGGAAATAAATGTAAATGGTTTGTACCTCTTTTAGAAATATACTTGTTCCTTTCTCTGAATAAGCCTATTCTTTTCCAAGAAAAGTTGATGTAAGCAACTGTACATGGAGTAGGTTTGGGGAAATTTGTGCTGTGTGGGGATTCTCTCTACATGCCATGTTTTAGGGAGATATCAGGCCAGGGTCAGTGATTTTGTCACTTGACAGATCCAGTCCTCATCACCTCTACAGAAAAGGGAAGATATAAGTGACACAGAATTCTGCCACTCCGGAGGCACAGAATGTTTTTTTCTACTGTGGTATGGGGGAGGTAATGACTTCTCTCACAGCCCTGTAGGGAAAATAGCTCACAGACTGACTGTTCAGAGTGGGTACTTATATCAGAAACAGCACACTTAGCAAAAAAAAAAAGTTAATTATTTTGTCAATTAGCTAAAGAAAAAATGGTTCCTGCAAAAAATACACACATACACACATATACATATGCATACATACTTTGATTAATACATTCTGGGTGTGAAAGGTTAGTTACCTTGCACTGTACTTGTTTCACCAAACAGATGATATTAATTGTTTCATGAAATCAGTGAAAAAATGCCCGTTTCAAAAAATACATAAAGTACAATTGAGTTTCTGAAACATTTTTCTCACAGTTACATGACATGCTCTTATCAGGATCTTGAACTTGTTACACAGAGACGAGGCTCAGGAAAATTGACAGTGTTGTCAGTGAATTCATCTTCATGAATCTGATCTCAAAACTGACACTTTCAACAGTTAATGAAACTGCTAACAGAGCTGGTAGAAATAACTTGATATGCCATTCGATTAAACTAGTATAGTAAATAATCCACATAAAAGTCACAAATGTTCCGCAGCTTTAAGGGTACGTATTTGACATATGTGAAAGGCTCCAATAGCCACAATTTCAGTTTATGGACACTGAAGTGGTTCTGTAGTACAGGGATGAATTTCACTGCTGGTTCTGTAAATAACTCATGTATACAGTGCTGAAAACATACACAGTGCTTTATAAGCAGTTTGAGCTATATTTCCTGTCCTTAGGAGTATACAATTGAAAGACTGATGCACAAAAACCATAAACGAAACTCTAATGTCAAGCACGAAAAGAATATTTTTCAAGAGGAAAAAAAAAAAAAGCAAAGATTTTGGGAAGTGTGTTTATGGGAGAAGAAAGAGGTGTTTGTCTGGTGCAATTTGGGAAACTAGTTTGAACAGTCAGTAGTGAACTAAGGATCTATGAAACCAAGGCAGTGCAAAAGAGACCAAACAAAAAAATACACACAAGTTCATGAGTAGAAAGAAATGTAATGAAAAAGCTGTGTCCTCGATCATGAAGGATTAGACCTTTATTTTCTTTTTTAGTGAAAGACCAGGGGAAGAAAGGGGATAAAGCTGAAAATATGAAGAAAACTGTATGAAAAAATACCTGGAGACTCTTAAAGAGAGCTCTGTACATTAACTACAGAATACATAAATTATTGCAATACTTTACAGACAACATAATCTCTTGATTCAGGATCATCAAAAACATTAAAAAAGATTTTTCAATTATTTCATTTGCTTTGCAGTTGCCTTCTTGTGGATGTCATTTTCATGCCTGAGGAGTGTTTGAGGATGCCTACCTTTAGATAGCAAAATATCTAGATGTCCTTTACTACCTCAAACTCAAGCGTGTAAGATAGGTCAGAGATTAAGGCAATGTCCCAGATAAGTGGGCCACAATATTGCTCCTAACTTTACAAACCAAAAAAATATCCATTGTTCTCAGAATGACAAAATGGATATGCAGAAATGGTTATTCCTGCATGCAGTTCTCTCAAAATTGTGGTTGATTAGAGTTGACTATATCTGAGAAGAGAACAAACCTCAAAGTTTTCTGTAAAATATATTTCCAAAAGTAGAACTACTCAGATAAATTATCCACAGTCTGAGAGAGTACTTTGTATGTTCTACAGATTACTAAGAAAACAATCATTTCCATAGAGCCTTATTGCACCTATGATTTTTTGGACAAAACAGTATTGCTCTGAAAAAATTTGAATGGGTTTTGTTGTAGTACGTGTGAATCGTGCAAGTCATGAAAGCCAGAGACTGTTGTAACCCATCACTACTGTGTAGGCCAAAGTTAAACAGAAAATGTTTTTCTGATATTGTCACTTACTCTTCTAGCTTTATATCAATTCTTCTTGTAGCCAGGAAAAAATGCTTCAGAACTAATGAGTTTTTGTGATTTCTCAATGTGAAATTCAATTCAAGATCCATTAGACAGCATTTGTTTGAAGATCCTCTTGGCTGAAACACTATGCTTTCACCTGACAGCTCTCACAGAAGTTTAAAGAAAAGGAAGAATGTGTCTACAAATTAGTACATACACAACTCCTAACTTTCAGCACAGAAAATGCCATTTCCCTGTCTATGCAGGTCTTATCTTTTTTTCTGCTCACATAAAGACACTTGCTATTTTAGATTAAGGAGAAAACAAAACCAAACCAGGAAAAACAACAGTGACCTGACCATGAAAGAGCACAGGACTGTACCTCTTGCTTGAAGAAATCTATTTTTCATGTGCCATCGACACAGCCTCTTTCACTTGGCTTGTTCTGTATTCTTCACAGAGCCTTTAGCAACTACTTTAAAGTCAATGTTCATTTAAGGCCAATACAAAACAATCTGCCCCTTCCCACGGATTTTTAAATCCTTAAATGACCTCCAGATAGTTGTAAGAAGTTTTTTATCTTCTCTGTAATGTCTTTGGAATCACCATCCTGGTGCCTTTAAGTGTGTCCCATCTCTTATTACTGAGACCTTCCCATTAACTGGCGACTGGAGATAGGGTGTCTTGTGCATAAGTCTTAATTATTTCTGTAGGACCTCATCTTAGCAGTGACTCTGTCAGTCAAACCCTACATTTTGTATGAACCCAGATTGTTTTCTAAATTGCTAGCCCATAGGTAACCTAGCCCCAGATCTTGTTCTGCTGCACCTTTATCAAATGTTCAGCAAGGGATTTTTTTGTTTGTTTGTTTTATAAACATCAATCCAATCCCAGTTTTGTATTCAATTTGCAAATCATATTTTGTTGGGTGGAAAAAATGATCTCTCCTCTGTTTGACTGTGTCAGGAACAGGTTTATGATCAGTTTCAGTGAATGCTGGCATCCCATAAATAACACCTATTTCCTAAATAACAACTATATTATGAGCATCAAAACTAATGGAGCCTATGGATTTGTCTTGTGGTTGAATTCCCAGATATTTAATAAGCTGAGGCTTTTCCTTTGATGCTAGCATTCATAATGTCTCTCTCTCTCCCTCTTTCTCTCTCTCTCCCTCTCCCTCATGGTTTCTCTGGTGTCTAATAAAGGCTGAGTTCATGCTGCAATCTTTCCCTCAGTGGAAGGATTAATACTGTCTCCTCTACACAAGTACTCATTTTCATAAAGCTTTTAGTAACTTGGTATGTTTGAGACAGCTGGCACTCTGTCAGATTTAGCTGGAATTGGTCTATGATTTCAGAAGTTACTGGATTGGGGATGAGTAAAGAGAGAGACACATGACATGATTACATAACCCTGTTTCCTGAGGAAACAAGGCTCCAAGTGTTTTGCTTTTTTTACAGCCATGAAGTGGGACTACAGTCTTCTTGCCTATTTGTTTGTTCTTGTCGATCAGTTTTTCTTAGCAAGGTATAAGTTAGCAGTCTCCAGGTTTGACTACATCGTTATAACAGGAATGTGTCAGTACCCTTCTTGAAGTGTCCATGGTCATTTCTCATTGCAGTCTTTGTAGCATTACCGCAGAACAGAGGTGGGATAATTATTATTCATTAATACTTTATCACTCTTAATAATAATTATTAAATAATAATTTAAAATATCTTGGTTTTATTTTTATCTTATATGTTATTTATTAAATAATAATTATTAATAAATTTTTACAGGACTCTATAATTGCTCTTTAGTGTAATCTTGCCCTCAAGATTTCCATTCCAGGCATCTAGCATTACTGGCTGCCAGGCAGAGCACTGCCCTCAGATTGCTTGTGTAGGCAGACTAGGTTAGGCACAAATTTTCCTGCATAATTTGTTTTTCCAGTGATTACTTGTATCCCTTTTCTATTGGAAAGAATTGTTAGTGGAGACCAGGGTATATCTATATATGCTGTGGTATTTACTTATCCTCTAGCATGCTAATTATATTAATCACACTTTGAGACTTGTGTTAGTTCAGCTTTAGCCTAGCAATCATGCTTTTATCCTAGTCTTTATGCAAGTCTCTTCAGCTGGTCTTTCTTAGATCAAAACCATCCTCTGTGCAAACTTTCATACTTTGTATCAAAAACAATCTGCAGTACTTTGTGGTGAAACACCTCATGCCAAACACAGCACATGTGGCAGTGTGAGGTGAATGTCTCATAAAACAGGTATTTAACATATGCTAATATGCACTCTGTTTTGCTAAGAGAACCTGTCAGAACCCTGCAGATACAAAAAGGAGAGAAAAATATTTGGCATCAGTCATCTCATCTAGAATTTCTCCCTGTGTAAATACTGGAAAATATTCTATTTATATATTTATGTAGTTATTTTTGGTATGTGAAGTATTACTTCAGTGAAGTACTTCATCTTCTTTAAATATGAAAAGTTATTCCCTTTGGTTGTTCCACCATTCCCAGAGTAATAAATATTTCAAACATTATTTTAGCCTATGCTTTACCATGGCCTTTTGTTGGAGTCATGAACTCTAGGACAGCATGACCCTTTGAGCTCTGCTCTGTGAAGAGCTTTCTTTTCCCTTGGAAGATGTCCTTAAACTTGTCCGTCCTCAGTTGTTCTCTTCCCTTGAACTTCAACTGGCATCAGCCTTTTGATAAGAGCAAGAACTGGATATAATTTTTAAGTCAATAATAGGTACTTTTAATCTAATACTATTGAAAATTATATCCTGACACATATTCAAACATTCAGTTTACATATTTCATGGAGACAGAAATAAGGGTTTAAAGTAGTTTCTTCAACTGCTGATAGTCCTTCTTTCAGTGTTAGTATTGCTTTTTGGGGCACTAAGTCATCTTGTAGGTCTTTGTCTAATTAAAATGGACAAACATACAATTTGCTGTCAAGTCTCCATCTTCTACTGAAGTAAATTGGCTATTGCTATGACAAATTCTTCTGAGCCAAAGGTGCTGTTGTCATTCTGCTTCTCCATAGATAAGGCTGGCATGCTCTGCTTGTACTTGCAAATTCTTGCAAAGTGATATAGTTTGCTGAAGTTCCTATATCTTATGTTATGACTAACAAGCCAAGCTTAGCTTGTGTTATTTGCCACAGAATGTGCTGTTTTTTGCAGACTTACTTTGAGCTCCACATGTCTTCCTGCCTCAAGCTTCTTTTCGCACAGTATTTTAGAATTTTATCACAACTGAAGCATCAGAGCATTGACTATTTTCTACAACTGTTGTTTTGGACAGAGTAATTTCTTGTTGGCAAATTCTGGTCATTTTGTCATGGATTAATTTTAGTCTGCTTGTTGCACTTGCTCTCACTCTCTCTGGCACACTCCCTCTCTCACGTGTCTCTCTCAGATTTTTGTCCCATATTCCCATTATAATTTGGTCTTCTATTAGGGCCTGAATTAGCTTCCACAAATTCTCAGTTTGCCTCTTCTCTGTTAGATTGCAGACTATTTTTCTAACCTCCTTCTGCACTCTCTGAAGGATATTTACATATCTTACTTTAGATGACTAAGTTAAAAGACTCATCTCCTACAACTTCCTATACCATCAGTGAAGAATGTGAGAAATTTCTTGTGAGGGCAACTACAGCACTTAAATCAGGCTCCTGCTCTGAATTACTCCTTGGAGGAGCCTCCCACAAGCAGTCATTCCTTTCCTCTCTCTTTTCATTAATATTCTAGGAAGACTAGCCCTATAATTTAGCCACCTAATTTATAAACCTGAATTTAGGCAGTCTGAGTACCCTCACTGTTCAAAAATGTATTTTTCATGTATTTTACTTCTAGATGCCATAAAGTTACATTTCTGTAACAGCTTTATAGTTAGCTTTTTCTGCTTGAGCTAGCTGGAGGCTTTTAAACTCATGAAATGCTTCAGACCTACTGCTACCCAAAATAAAGCTGCTTTCTGACCAATCATCCTGGTTTTGCTGACATCCACTGATTTAACCTTCCCCAGTTGTTCTCTACACTTCACCTCTGCTACAGAGCTTTTATCTGCTCCATCCTTTACTGAGATTTTTTTTTTTTCACTTGTGTTACTATGCTGGGTACCACATTCTGTAGCTCAAAAATCATTTAGAGCCAAATGTCTAACAGAGCCCTGCTTCATTTGGCATCTGATTCTAAATGATCAACACTGTGTATCATGAATTTCTGAAAAATATTAGTGCCCAATTGCAATGCAATTGGCTCGTGTCAGAGTTTCTTAAAAAATACAGTTATTCGGAAGCACTACTTCTCCAAAACAGTAATATTGTAAATCTGAATACGTTATTTAGAGCAATCTAAAAAAGGTCCAAAAGATTAAAGTCATAGCCTTTAGCATGTTCCAAAAGCACGTTCCAGCATGCCAATTTCGGATGGCACTAGTCTACATTCAGGCATAACTAATAACCGTAACCAAAGAGAAACAGTATTGTATGGTGAGATCTGCAAAGCAGATTTCTACAGCACTTTAGTCAGATGGCCATGATTGTTGGTGAAGATCAGCTTACAAAAGACAACAAAAATGTTAACAAACAAACTGCAAACAGCAGTACTAAAAATGATGTAATTTCTGCTTGAAAATCATGTAGAGTTTGATTTGTAGAGTTTGATTAAATTATTCTCTGTGCTCTAAAAGATGTCGAAATACCACCTACTTACTTTCTCATTACTTACACAATTACAGCTTTTAAAGATTTGCATCATTCATACACATTGCAATCACTTAAATATCAAATGGGCAGTAAGACTGCTGAGGAATTTTGTGTTTACATACTGCAGACAGTTTACTGAATAGATTAAGATTTTTTCATTTTTATCTGGAGTACTAAAATATCTAGGCATCTTAATCATGGATCAGAGCCCAAATGCCTTAGGTATTTTAACATATGGCAGATACTGATTCCATTTTTTCATATTTTTGCAATCAAATTTAATTGAGAATTTGACTTTTTGGCACTCACTCTGTAAAAAAGAACTGCTTTCATCATGTATTGAAATGGGTAGGCATCAGTCTAAGAACAGAAAGTATTTTAAGTGGGTATCACTAAACTGTCAAATGATCCATTTAAAATAGAAACTTCTACCTGGCATCATGAATACATACAAGAATGTACAAAACCCAACCAAAGCCCCACATTGGGGGGTCTTGATAAAAATTTTGGGAAAGATTATCACTTTTCCTAATCCTGGAGAATGCAGAATGACTTACTGGTGGTATCATTCTGGAAAAGATTCCATGTTTTTCAACTATACGGACATAAGGCAGGCTGTTGCCTTTAGCTGGCCAATGGTTTCATCAGCACTTTATGCTATCATGGGCCTAAATGATATTAATATGGGGTTAGGTCTGGAGTGATACATCTGAATGGGAAAGGACAGAGTGCTCATAATGAGAAAGCGTATCTGAAGGATAAACAAATATTTTATTTTTAGCGCTATTTATAGGCCACAGTGGCTTTGGTCCCTTCAGCAGAACTAAGTAAAGCAGAATTAAATAAAACTTCATTATGTTAATTAAAAGAATAAAACAATCTAGGAAACTATAAAAATCATATTTTTCTGGAGATAGAAAGGAATAATCATGCCATGAAGCTCTAGCAGGTAGGGACAAAAGTTACCCAGCAGGAAGAGATGATGCTATGAAGTTCGATGCCTGGTTTCTGCAGGGCATCCTTTGGAAGCTTTAAGGTTATTAGCCAGAAGATTTTGTACACTGATTATAACAACTATAATTATCTATGATCCCTGCACAGGACTTAAAGAGGAACATCCTCACACCTTCTTCCCTCAGAATAGCCATTGAAATTTGAAGTGGAACCCACAATGCATTGTAAGTCATGCAAATAGCTTTGGAACAAATAAAGTGATATAGAGCCCAAAGAACCAATTAATAAAAAGTTGATCAGGAGGATGAAAAATGATACATGAGGAAAGAAAGGGCTGGACCACATCTGTCTTCAGATTATGCCACAAACTGAGGGTAGTACAGAGTGAGCAGCAGAGAGAGAACCTGGATCATCTGAAGGGATGATAATTTGTATAGTATCTTGCCAAAATTTTAGATGTAAAACAGTTACTCATCTTGTCTGCAACAGCAGGATTGAAAGCTGCTTTTGAGTTTCAAATAGGTTTTACACTGGTTGAAAGAACTGTTCTCCAACAATGATTTGAGTTTCCTCCAGGCATTTCTCATGTTTATATCACATGCGTAGAAATAAGAAAATTAAATAAGACTTTTTGGTAAGACATTCATCTGAATATGTCTGTAATTTTCTTGAATTAAAAGTGTTTATGAAGTTCCGAATTAATACAATACTTCATCCTCACAAACTGTAAGACAGAGTTTGACAAGCAATTAGGATCTCAAGATAGAAAGCACTATCAAAGTCCAAAGTATTCTTATTATTAATCATTGTGTAGATCCCCACTACTGTAAATCAACCACAGTACATTGAAGTCAATGGAGTAATTGAAGCAACATCGATTTTTCACAAGCTGCAAAGCTGACCCAAAGCATTTCAGTTTCATTCAGGTATCTTTAAAGAAATGTAGTTGTATTTTTTCTCTTCTCCACCTTTTTTAGCCAAAGAAAATAAATACCAAAGCTAGTATTAATTAAGTGTTTAGAATTAAGCACATTAGAGGATTAAAAATGTATATTTCAATATTTTTTTAGCCTTTCATGTATATAATATTTCTATTCCTGTTTCTGAACCAGATTCTAATTTCGGTTATGCCAGTGTAGTTACGGAATATTGCTAATGAAATGCAGTGCTATTACTGAGGTAAATGTCTGACTGATAGTATTTTAGATGCACTTCTATGATAAATTTTCAGTACAGGAATTCTTCATACATGAAAAGTTTGTTGGAATACATTACAGAGATATTTGTGTAGTCATCTTAGTTTGTCTGTTATCAAAGTGAAAAATAAATATGGTGATAAGAGCACGAAGAGGAGTTCCCGTGTACATACAACACAATGCTATACATGTTGAAAATAACCTTTCCTATGTTAATTATTATTTAATTGTACACCATTAAATAAATGGGATATGTCAGATAACACCAGGATTAACTGTTTGAGATTACCTGAATTTAAAATGCTTATTTTGAGCTATCACATTTCCAACAGCTAAAAAGGTGGAGCAAAGGAGATAGGAGAACACAGGCATATCTAGCAGCCCTAGAAGGGTGGGTGGGAAACAACGCTGTTTATGTCTGGGTTTCCATACTTTTACCTGCCTTACAAGGTGCTAGGGACCTAGACTGCCATATAATAACCCCAAAGACTTCCTGCCTAGAGCATGCTGTGCTCCCCACTCCTCCCATCTCCCCATCCCCATCCCCATCCCCATCCCCATCCCCTAAGCATTCCTTACACAAGTTTCTCCACAAGTTTACATATCCCATTCTGCTATTGCAAAACTCCTCCTATACTACCTTTTCTCATGAACCATCCTAGAATCCATCACTGCCCATTCCCTGCTATCATCCCACCTCTGTTCTGCTAAGATCAAGCTATTCCAATCTCGGTCTTCCCCATTTATTGCACCCCCTACGCCTCCTCTGGTCCAGCTGCCCCAGGAGGCTCCAGCACTTGCTACTGCAGTGTAGTCTCCTCCAGCTCTGCCTAGCCTGCTGCTATTGCTGCCTTCCTTCTCCCAAGGCCTCCCTCACTACCCGTGCTCCCATGGCTACCAGCATCCACCATGTCTCCTCCTGATTTCAGTTTCTTGCCTACAAAACCTTGCTTCTGGCAGATGAAAACGTCCAGGTTGTGTTTATCAAAAATCCACCTTGATGGGACTTTGAGGACAAAAAAGTGAGATACACCGAGAAAAAAAAACCACAAATGGATGGTGGTCCTCCTAATTTCTCGGTATTGTATTAACACTTTATTTGTTTGAACTTCTTGGTATTGTTAAATAAATGCAGACTTCCATTATGCAACATGGAGAACGAAGTGCACCATGGAGATATCACATCTGATATAGAATAACCTCAAGCAATAGGTCAAAATGGCAGCATTTTTTGGATTCTTATTCACAGTCCCAATTACTCTGGAGAATACTCAGTTTTAAAATAATGGATCAGATTTTGAAATCCATAAAGCTGCCACTTACAAATCTGGATAGGGTGCTTAGATCTGTATTTATCCAAGCCTACTCAAACAGACTTCAAACCTCTGATATTATAAATAGCTATATGTCTTGAGGTCATTTCATTTTGCTGCTAAAGCAAATGAACTGAGGAGGAGAAAAAGAACATAGTGCAGAATAGGAAGGGTCAGTGTTACTCTTTCTACAGTAACAATAAAACATGATAAACCAGGGGCACCAATACAGAGAAGGTGGTAGCGGGGAAACTGGAATTAAGGATACCACAGTACTATCCTGCAGTAGTATGTCATTCATAAAGCAGCAATAAGTGAAGGAGAGACATGGTGATTCACGTTAGAGATTATACCACATAGTACTGCAACACCTCTTATGTCAGGGATCTCAAAGGATACATCCACGCTGCATCCTGACTGCTGCCCTTGGTATTATACTTGCTTTCTGTACAAGCAGTGAGTCTGAAAACAGGACCTCAGGCAGAGAGGGAGAATTACCATGCATGTGAGCTCCTGCCTGCTTATGCATGGCTGCGTGTGCTACCAAGTGTGCTACCAAGTAGCTTCGTTTCTGTGTGCTGCCAGCCATGCCCCGACGGACCACCAACAAGATGCTGCACGTACAGGAAGAAGGTAAGTAAGTCATGAAGCATATAGTGTTCATGGTCATTTTTCACCCTCTGATCAGCTGCCTTGCAAATACAGCCAAAGAGTATTATACACCAACTATCACTATCTTTTTAAAAGAGGAATTGTATTTTTATCCTGATTTTATCGAAAAAGAACTAAGGCACAAGTAGATTACTTGCCTGTCCTGAACACAAAAAACAAACCAGGGGCTAAGCTGTCATTAAAACCCAGATACTTTCTCAACTGTATGCCCTTACTATTCAGAAATGACCTCTAAAAATCTGCCCTGCCTCAGTATTCCTCCAAAATAGTCAAATAGTTGCAGCAGTTGCTGTTGTAGCAGCAGCCATTTTAGGTCTTTCCATTCAGCTCTGCTGTCCTAAGTTTTCTGTGACCAACTTCCTAAACAGTAAGTTAGTATCTTTTTGAATGACTTTTAAATGAATAACTGCAATATTTAAAATCATATGTTTCTATTGGACTGTAGGATTATATGAACTCAAACACAGCTAGGGTCTGCTGACACATATTTCATATACACAAAAGAATATTGAACCTGCTAAGCAGAGAAAAGGGAGATACTGAAATAAGGAGAAGCACTAACTTTGAGAGAATTTGATTTTGGGGGTCAGAAAGCTTGTAAGCCTAACAAGTGTCTTTTACATTCTTTTCACAATTGGCTTAAAGAGTGAAAAAAAAGAGAGGAAGAAATAAATGACACATAGGCAGAGCTTGCTGCATCGCTATTCTGATAGCAGAAAGCTTACCCAGCAGTACCAAACATTCAGATGTCCGCTTGCTCTCGTCTGCAGAAGATCCAAATTCTCCAGCACTGGACAAATAGATGGGAGGATCCTGGATAACCTGAGTTGGCTCTGGTAATTCCCTACTGCACCTGGTCTCAAAATGAAGGGTTTAACTCATCTTTCATTTGTATGCATGTCTGAGGCACAGAAAGGAGGATTTTGCTTAGGATGTTTTTGACATATCTAATCAAATCTTGTTATAGGATGAGAGTATTATTTGCTGGATACTGAGAAGCAATTACCGTGATACTACATTACAAGCTGTATGGTATACACTTATTATATGTAAGTATGTCATTGCCCACCTTCAAAGATCCATCTCCTCTTGGTGAAGCACGTCCCTGGTTTATACTGAATTATGGACGCTATAAAAGTAAATTAAGCAGGACTAGAAACTCAGGAATGCTTTTTCCAATTAAAAATGTAACAAGCAATTAGGTAGGCAAATTACAGTTGGAATTTGGCCAGTACAATCAAATTCTGTTTTTATGAGGAGCAGCATAGGATCCTTAAGATCACTAAAAAAAAGAGAGGAGATGGTATAATTGTTCTTTTTTCTTATCTTAGTAATATTTGTTCATTTTCCTGATTTTTGCTTATAAATTACTTAATTATATTCTCCATTCATATGCCTTCTCATATAAAGCTGCCTGAAAGTCTAATCCTACAACTGTTATTGCAAATCAGCAGAAATATTATTAGAAGGTCTATATGTTCAGACAGTAAAATATCAGAAGAAATCCCTTGATCAAGAAATTAAACATATTTTAGTGAACTGAGCACAGCTTTCATAATACACACATGTATTCTAAGATAAATGTGGAAACTCTAGGCATAAATTTGGAGGACTTGTATTTAATTTAGGTCCATTATATTTGTGGGACTGAATGAGTACTTCTTTGTTTCTCTCATGGTTGCAAAAGCCAGAGAGAGTAAAGGTGTTATTTTGACATAGATGTAATTTTTTTATCGTGCTGGGCATTTTTTGTTTGCTTGCAAAGCTAACTTTTGTTGAATATAGTGTATGTCTAAACAAAATGAAGAGCAAAGCATAGTGAAAACAAATAATGTTGCCTGAACCTGATGGGGCCATAGTTTGTTAGAAAAAAATATTGTGACAACAAAGTACTGTACAAGAAGATGAAGGTTTGTTATTAATATGAAAAGTATAGAATCTGAACAAAGAAAACTGACAGGATAAGATGCTTTTAACTTTTAACTATACATATAAATATGTGTGTGTACACGTGTGTGTATATTATTGAAAACAAAAGGAAAATATTCCTTCAGCTGGCTTTAACAAAGGGAAGAATTAGAAGAAACATTTTTCATTTTTCTTTTGTAATCTAGATAGTGCAAAATTATTCTGTCTTTACAACCTCAAGGCAAAGAAGACAGACTGCTTCTCTAGCTGTAAAAAACAATCTGTCAGATTTTTTTAACAGAAGTCACAACTGATTTCTCATAAAATAGAAAGCAGGAGGATTAGAGCTTTGTGGTGATAATGAAATCTGCACAGAACTTTTACAGTGAAACCCAGAGCTCCAGCTGGGCCCTGCTCAAGGTATTGATCCTGCAACAAACTCATTTTAGACTCTATAGGTTCAGGGCTTGAACTGCCAAAAGTTTAGACCTCCTTATTCATCCAGATTTGAATTTTTGCAAAAGCTCCTATATTTCAATAAGGCTGAAGGTCAACAAAATTAAAAACAACCTGCAGCCTACTGCCCCTGCTCCTCAAGCATTTACACAATCCTTATCCTCCCCTTAGAAAAGTGGTTGCAAGGCAGATAGAAAAATATTTTTCCAAAAATATGATTTGAAAAAAACTGTGTCCTATTATGTGTTAAATGTTACTATGCTGCCATACTGCATGCTGCTGTGTCCAACTGGCATTCCTTTTGTATACTACTTACTTGCTTTAACAGGCACTTTCTTGCTCCGGGGTCATGCTGGATTGTTTCATTGCTGTGGGTTTGAAGATTGTCATAGTCTCCCCAAAGTTTTCCAGAGGCCCAGTTGTTACTGCACAACCCTCAAAGGAAGTACATGCCGTTCTATGGGTCTAAGGCCCAACCTAGTACCTGTGAAAAGACCCCTATGAACTTCTAAAGACTAAGCTCAGACAGCTGGGATAGAGTCAAAGGAGTAGAGACAACGATCCAGCTTTTTTGCTTGAAACTCCTTTGCAATGGCTGGAACACAGCCTCATTTAGAGCTGAACAAGCTCAGTTTGTGCACCTGCAGCATGGGAAAAACCTTCACTACTGCTCATGTTGGGTCATTTGCCAAAACAAAGGAAAACAGAACCTGTCTCCAAATTACTGAGTACTCTAGATAAGGAAGTTTCTGTCCCTAGTCAGTACCCTGTGGAAAGTGTGCAAACAAACATTCACAAACCTCTGGAAGGTAGTTCACTATGTCAAGTTATTCCAAGCCCAGGGTAGTATTTATTTCACCATTTTACAGAGATTGCAATTGTGCTAGGTGCTCTCTATCACAAATAAAAAAAAAGATTCATTGCTTTCCTTGATAGTTATAGAGAGATTTTCAAGGGAACAAGAGGAATAACAGTCCACAACTACTTGAAGGGCAGTTACAAAGATGATGGAGCCAAACTCCTCTTGGTAGCTGGGGCAACCACCACAGAGGTTCAGGCTGGACATTAAGGAAAATTGTTTTGCTAGACAGGGAGAGCAGCTCTGGAAAAGGTTATGAACAGAAATTATGTAATGTCTGTCATTAGAGGTTTTAAAGGCTTAGCCAGACAAAGCCACGTCTGAGTGCTGGCAACAGTCCTACTTTGAGGGGACCTCCAGAGACCCCTTCAACCAACATTTCTTTGATGCCATGAAGTCAGATGCCCATTTTCTGTAGGCATTTCAAGTATGACTTGCTTACATAATCTTGTGCTTTTGGAAATCCCTACTTTAACAGGATTTTAACCTTCGCACCCTGTGCATGAGAGTGAAGATGAAAGAAGGCTAAGCAATAAACTGTAGGAGGAAAGCATACTCTTGCATCTACCTGTATTACATGCTCTTATCTTGACAGATGTTTTTCAAGTGGACAGACATCAAATAGGCATTTTCTTACTGCTTGAAAAGAGTTGACATTCATATTGTTGTTATAACCCCGAAAGAGGCACCATTCAGCAGTATCAGCTGAATCTTAACTGGATTTTGTTCATGCACACAGAAAACTCAAAATTCAGGATAGGTGAAATCTAAGGGACAGAATTTGGTCACATAGAACAGGCTGGCATTTCACTCAAAATATAAAGTGTATTGGCCAGATAGATGTGCTGTTCAGATACCATTCAGTGAATTCAGATAGTTGCAACATTGCATCTGTCTTACCTGTGCAAGTGAAAGCAGAGTTTGATCTAAGAGCGATAAATTTGTGTTATTGTGAGTGTGTAATTGACATTCTTCTTTTGCTTATTTTAACAGAAGTTTCAAAATCAGCATTGCTACTACCTATAATTATATTTAGAGAGATATATACTTCCATCAAAAAGAAGTTCCCATTCCCTCATCAAGAAGTTTGTGATAATTCTTAAAGCCCAAGCATGCAATCTGTCTTCAGCCTGAAGTAATTTCTTTGAAAATGAGCATCCATTTTTGGTTACTTGAGGAAGCTTTGGTTTGGGGAAAAGAGGAAAGCTGGAGGCTAACTTGTTTTGCTTGCACTCATGTGGAAGTCACATCCAATGCTACTGCAATACAAATGCAGACAAGGAATGAGCAATGTAGAAATCTGCAAAGTAATTGCCTGGAGGCCAGAGTTGAGTTTACAACAGATTGCCCACCTCTGATCACAACAGACTCTGTACCAATGCCAAAAAGCAAGCATTCACACCAGACTAAGCAGAATACTACACCTATTTACAAAGGATAAAATGTCAAGAGCTCTTTTCTTTAAAACTTCCTTATTAGTCATGGCAGGTCAAAGACTTCCTTTACAATTCGAGAAGACAGAAAGAAGAGAACTTGTTACAGCAGAGCTAGGAATCCACAGATGACATTTCTTGAAGTTCACTGGAACTTAAAATTTTAATCAGCCATTTTATAAAATGATGACTCATGTACTCAATGTACTATTACTTCTGTTTTAGGCATGAAGGTAGATTTTACAAGAAGTTAGTTGAGAAGGCAGTCTGGCAAGACCTCCTGTCACATACTTCAGACCAGATTCCTCATTTTTAACTTATAATTTTATGAGGCCATTCACTTTGTAATTTCATTTATTTCCTTGTCTATCGCCAAAAAGTGAGAACAAGGACAGAAAAACCCTGAATCAGAGAGAACCTTTTGGCTCTAGAAATGTCTCTCATCCCCCCAAACTAGAAATCCTATCATGAATTTTTCCAGTAAAGTAGAACAAATGAATTATGGAAGTAAATCACAGACATATTTAGTAGCTTCAATTTTTATACATACACATTCATATACATATTATATATTTTAAAAACTGTGTGTCCATCTGAGGCACTTCAATGGTCCCATGAGAGCTGCCTTCTGGAATGTCAGCAAATTGTCCCAACTCTGCAGCCTTAATTCCACAGAAGCGCTGCCAACTGTTGTTCAAACAGAAGGAGACATAAGTACTTTCTTTCTATAGATGAGCCAGAAGGAGCACGAGCTTCCTTAAACAAGTCTGCCATGTTCATCCAAATAACCTGCAGCATATGAACAGATAGCTTCAGCTGCAGTTTCACTGCAGCTTTAAGTCAATCTAAGTGCAGACGGCAGTGGAAATGCGTGACCTCACCCTTCCTGGGAGAAGTTCCTACTTTGTGCTCATGGTACTAATGCTCATGCAGTGAGGAAGAGCAAGAAAGCCATCTGGCTGAAACGTGCTTTCTGCTGGGCTCTTCAGACAGAGCAACTCCCGACCTCTCTTGCATGAGAGTCCGTGAATGCTTGTGGCAACACAGATGAGGCAGTGGGAAAGCATGGCATGGAGTAGAGGGGCTGGTGGCAATCATCACTTTCAGCACCAGCTGTTACTTAAATTAGCTCAAAACAATCATGCAACCACAATAACCCTTGCTCTTCAGTTCTTCCTCTTCTGTGGGGATTGCAGTAACACTGAAGTAGTATCCTTCCTAGCTGGACACCTTTCCAGCAGCAGATTGCAAAGACCAATTACTTTATAAAGATCTTCAGAGTCTTGGTCTATGGCACTGAAAGCTCTTGCCCCAACCAACTTAGCTGACTTCGTCAACTTTAAGTACTTCCATTATACTTGATATGTACCTTATGAGCCAACCAGAGATAACATTTTCAGATATAGCTGGTAGCAAGAAGGTTGAATATGTCTAGTGGAAGAAAATGGAACATATGGTCCTACTTTTCTTTTTATGAGAAACTTCCCAGATTTCCACTTGGACTTTGGCTTCCTTATACCATGCCAACAATGCTAAAGGTCACAGATGTGTTATACATACTGCAATGTATTATAAAGGAGCTGAGAACCTGTCTCCCTAATAAAGTTTTATCTGGCTGGAACACTACTGGACGGTAATATATTATGACAACCAAAGGGGCAAATGAGAGAAGACAGGCTAATACAGTAACTTTGTTACTGCAGGTCCTGAAATACTCTTAATAGTAGAATTTCACTATGCATGTTCCTGATGAAAAGTGAGCAAGTCTAGATGAAGCACCCAAGGGCTTTAGAGCCCTTGAGAAAGTCTAAGCCTGCCTTAGAAAAGTTGTTTTCATGTATTGATGAAAACTTATAGCTTGCGTACAATAGAATGAATTTCAACAGAATATGCATGCAGTGGAATTCAGAAAAGGGCAAAAATATTCTACCTTATTGCCTATAGGCCAAAATTTGACCATGGATTTTTGTGGAATTTGCATATGTAGCTTAGAAGACAATTTGTACACATACATGTCTAAGTAGAAAAATAAATGGATTTTGCAAAATCAGTTCTTCAGTTTATACTGATACAGTTCACAATAAAAGACTGAAGAGTGCTTATAGTGGTAAGCCTGTTCTGGTAAACTTTTTACTTTTTGAAAGGAAAAGGAGTACATTTTCTTTTCTGCTGTTTGTAAATTTCATATAACGCTGAAGGAGAAAAGAATGCAGTTTTGAAGCCCATCTTAAAAGTAGTGAGCTTTATCATTTTAGTATCATTATTCCTACTGGAAGGCTGTTGAAGAACTTCATGGCTCTTAGAATTAGAAATCTTCTTTTATTTTTCAGCCCAAGCCAATATAGTCCAATTTAAAAACAAAAGCAAAAAAACAAAGACAGTTCCTTTTTCTTACAGATAAATAAAAATAATAAGCTAATAGAAACGCTGGATGAATAAGACTCAAAACCTTATGTAGTCCAGCCCGCTGCACTGAAACAGCATCAATTATATCTAGAGAATCTCTGCCACACAATTTTCTAATACCTGTGGAGAGACTGTTCCAGCATTTTATCACCAAAAGTTATGAACATTTTCCTAAAATTCAGTTGAAATCTCCTTTGTCTCACATAAAAATAATTTATTTTCACCATTTCCCTCAACAGAGATGATAAACAACTTTTAGCAGCAGTTTTATATCAGCCTTTTTTGTATTAGAAGATATACATCTCACTTGAATTTTCTTGTTTCTAGACTAAATACAGCAAGTTGTTTCAACCTCTCTTCATAGGTCTTATTTTCTCAACCTCTTCTTCTTGCTATTCTCTTCTGGATTCACTTCACTATTCCTACATCCTCCCCAACGTGGAGTGACCTAAACTGGACACACTCCTTCAGCAAATGCCTCTCAAGTGATGTGTAGAGCACTGTAAATGTCTCCCCTTTATTCTATATAACATTTCATATAGAAATACTGTTAATCCTCTTCCGAATACCTTTTCCCAGTTTTGGCATCACATTGGTGACTCATACTTCACCTGTATTTCGCTATAATTATATCTTGTTCTCTGCCATGCTGTTTCTCTGCCAGATATTCCCTAATTGGTATTTGTACATTGCATTTCTCTTTCCTTGGTGTAGCACTTTATACTCATCTTTACTGAAGTAAAGAGGTGATACCCATATGAAATGCCATCAGCCAGCCTAAATGCTTTATTAGAGAAGAAATATGTGGCAGCTCTTCTAGGAAACACTACCTACAGGTGTGCTGATAATTAATTACATCTACTAGAGGAAAAAAGAGCTAGGTAGGGCTGCATATGTTGGAAAAACATTGATCAACAATTATGCAATTAAACTGCAGTGCAGATTGAACAGGCCCCCAAAGCTATTTTATGCCTGTAGATCATTACCTAGAAATGAACTTACCAGTCTCCTGGAGAACATCACACAAAGAAGGCCAAACTGTGCAGCAGATTTAGGACAAGAACAAATGTATGCATTTGTGCTGCACCCCATGAAACTGATGGATAGCTGCAGAACAGCAGGGCTGTAGGAGTCATTTATTAGTGAAAAATGTGCAGAGCTGGTTAAAACCTTTCAAAGTGCAAAGGAAACAAGAATTCAAGCTCACACATGACAGTTACCATATGCCAGTTTTTTTGTGCATTCTTTCTAAAAAATGTAGGGAAAAGGAAACATCTCATTTAGGCCTAGATTATTACTTGCCATCATTTGCATTTACAGAAGCGTGCAAATAACTTCTCCCTGTCCTTTGCACTCAGGTCCCTCACAGAGCAATTCTGATGCTCCAGAAACCATGTTTTCTCTTTCCATCCTACTTTTAAACTAGAGGGACTGTAAAATGCAAATGAGGATAGTGGTCAGTATAGTTGCCCTTCTCTCTTCACCACCCAGCAGAACTGAACAAGAGGAATATACTGTAGATGGTACTGTTCACACATTACCAAGCACACTCCATGAAAAACATGAAAGAATATCCCTGTCTGATATAAAAGCTCCTCTTTATTGATACTAGGTGGCACTCTGTAAAAGATTGTGATAAATGTCACAATCCAGGCTTTTTCAGCAATTCCTTTGGAGGTGACAGCATGGAGGAATGAAGGTCATTTTCCCAAAGAAAACCCCAGAACCCCATTCTATAGCCAAAACGATCTGTTTAGCATTTGCATAGCTTGATGCATATCATCATCTGACCTGACAACTTTTGCCCTCTGTAAGGTGTATCTGCATATTATTTGTTCTTAGTTTACTTGTACAAATGGTGTTCAATGGGTAAGCTCTCACTTATGTGTAAAACCTGCGTTTGCATAATTGGTCAACATGTTCTGAAAATTTCATTTAGAAGGAATAGAAATAATTAGGATGGCAAAATAAAGACTACTAAAGTAATGTCCCTTATGCATTACTGCTATCATTGTTTAAGGAGGGGTCTGAGAAGTGAAGGATAAGTTATTCAGTCGGGTAATGTATACACCAGTCCCTGGTGATGCCCTTGAAAACCATCATGAAAATTTCCTGTTTCAACTACAGTTACTCTATTAATGCATCTATCAAAAATTATTCACCACAAATGAGCAAACAAGTGAAATTTTGCCTGGTTATACATAACTAGTACATTGTATAGTTTGTATGTCTGATATGTTGGAACACATACTGGGTTTTCAGACACCTCAGTGACATTGATTACAACTATGTATATGAGTGTGTGTGTGTGTGTGCATGTATATACATACATATATATACATATTCATATATATATATATATATATCAAATCACAGATACAAAATTGCACTTGTAACTTTTTTGCACTTGAGAAGTGTGGGCAGAAAGAACAGTTTAAAATGTCATATCAACCACATACATTTTCACTTAAAAATTCTTATGAAGTTATTTTACCCAAAACTGTTTTCCTTATTATTCTTCTGTGAATTAGTTTTCACTTTTCTTCTGATTCTTGAAGTGAATATTCAGGCTGAAATACAAAGGCTTACAAATGAAATACAAAGCATGGATCTCACTGAGAACTTGCATGAACTCTGGGCCAGTGAAATCACATCCTTTGAAAATTTATGTCCTCAGGGGCTGTGAATGCCTTGGTATTGAATGGAATCCACAAGTACTTGATTTGCTACTCTCTTTACAGTCTGTGACAATTTGAAGACACTTGGTCATTGAAACTTCCCTTCAACTCCCTGGCCTTGTCAGAGGACTGCTGATTAACACCTTAGAGGGAATATTTATCCTCAAAACTTGGCATTTAATGATACCAACTCTCACCCTGTTTCTCATGGCTTAGTAGGAAACATATTCCAGACCAGACATTCTCAGATATATTTAGGATTTGTGTACAATGACAAAAATGGATATTCTCATCAGGTTTGCTGCTGCTAAGAGCAAGTGCTGGTGAAGCAGAGAAGAATTTGGCTTGTTGATTCCCTGTATGAAACGCATTTAAAGATAGCAGTTCCAAATATAGTAACTTATGAAACTAAGTATCCCTAGATTGTCAGTGTTTCTAAAGAAAGCAGTAAATTAAATACTTGCTGACATCTACTAGACTGCCACGCATGACAAGGTGGCCTTGAGGCTGCTAATGTAAATGCATGGCCTCAATGCATAACACATCCTGGTATATGAGCGAGTGTAAGTATGGTGGATAATCAATATGCCTTGTTCTTAACTCACCTGGGATCTCTCTTAAACCATGTAATCTTAAAAAGGGAAAACAGGTGTTGAGTGTAGCCAAATATAAAGCTACTTCACAATATTAGAAACAAAGTTACAGAGGACAAATACAAAACAATAAAATCCTTTCATAAAGTATAGTTACTAAAATCTGATCCTATCTTTCATTATGGATCTCTGAGACTTGAGAAACTGAAAGAACAACCCCAAAATCTTTTACCCTGAATGCTACCTTTGACTTTCTTCGACACATCTAGGTGGTCTTGCTCCATATCTCTAACACATACCTCTAGAAATCTTTATATCTTCTCTATTTATTTGTTCAGCATTGAACAAGCTTACTCTCCCAAGGTTTCTTGCCATATTCCTTAATGAACACATTTCTTCATCTTGACTAACCTTCTGCTGGTCCTACAAGTTTCAGAATTTACAGGGTTTTTTTTCATATATGCCTCCAATCCAGCGATGCTTAGCTCAAACTACAACTACTAAACTATTCTTTGGATTGCTTTGTCAAGCATTATTTAAGTGAGGCTGGATAGAACAATTTTGGGTAGCACTTACTTTGAGCATATATCATATTCCATAATGGAAACTCCATTTGTAGAGGGCCAATATGCAGAGCATATTGAATAAATTGCATTAATTATTGAAGACAAGATCCTGAATTCACTATCAGAAGACTTTTTTCAACATTATTCCTAAATCCTGCTTTAAGCCTTCTACTGAATCCAGTGCTGTTCATCAGTGCACTTTCCATAAAACAAGAGAGAGAAAGTCAGCATCATTCTTACAGCCTACAGCTGGCCATGATAGTTTTGACTGACAGACCTGCTACAGATGCAGTAAATACAGACTCAGTCTCTGCTCCAGCCCTCAGACATAGACCTAAACACACACTATCATGGCCAAGAACTCCATCCATAACTTAAATCATGGCACCTGGGATCATGATTGTTATCTGGCTTACTACTACAGATAAGGACTTCTTTCTGCAAGTCAGGAAATCACAAGCAAAACCCAATCAATTAGAAAGACATTCATTAGTTGCAGGCAAATAAGTATTATATTGATAAGATGGTATTTCATAAAGTGGTCTAATCTCTTTCTGACTACATCCAGGATACCTAATCCCAGAGTCCAAAAGAGACAATGCAAATGTTTCATTGTATTGTCAGTTGCCTGGCACATATCTTTCACTAAACTTCAAAATTTGGGGGCATCTTCTGTCTTGTCTTGAAGAGTGTCAATATCAGACATTGGCAAGGCAGAAATGAGATCTGTTCTGTGGATCTTCAGATGAATTATAATTTGAATCTTGCCATTAGTCACACTGTCTGCTCAGAAGTGTAGTAGTGCAACAACCATTGGCCAAGAGTTCCTTATTTGCGTCATCATGAAGGCAACATTATTGCAAACCATTTGTGTGAATCCAGCAGTCTGTCAGTACATGTAAGCATGAAAGGAAATTGTTATCTACCTTACAGCAGCTGTGGTTCTTCTAGATGTCATCAACATGGATTTCATGGTTTGCCCTCTTGTGCTCACTTTCTGGTTCCCTCCAGTATCTTCAGATTTGGATTATGAATGAAGAAGAAACAAGTGAATCCCACCACCTATGCCGTGGTATGAATGCACAAAGAGGCATAGAGCACATGCACAGCATTTCTCAGCTTGCCTGTTTGAAGGCTCCATTGCCATGCACAGGAGACACATGTACATCCACAGTCGGGTCATCCCCAACCCTGACACCTGCTAGGTCTTTTCAGGGGGAACAGTAAAATCCTGCAGCGAGTACAAGAGTCACTCTGCAGGAGCAAAATAAATCAGGAATGGCAGAAAACATTGTCAAAAGGGAAAAGGAGGGGGAGACAGACAGGGCATATGCAGTTTGATAGGTGACTCATTTTATTTGACCCTGTATGCTGCTGATAGGTATTCTCCCCATCTAAGAGAATTTTATACTGAAAGTTTTTCTTCAATAACTCAATAACTCTTTTTGGAAGTCTATCAACAATAGAAATAAAGTTTTGAATAATACAAATCTTCCACTCAGTCTTCCTCACTCCCTATTATTTCTACTCCCTGGGGTAGTGGGGGGAGGGAGTGAGCCTGTGAATCCCCTCACATAGTTTTCTTACCCTTTGGAATTTGTGAACTTGATTGCTGCTTTTTTCTCTGAGTTGCTACGAGTTTGAGTCATATGATCCCTGTTTTCATTTCCCTTTTCCAGCTATTTCAGATATAGTGAAAATGAGCCACGTCTCTTCAGGGTCCATAAAGATGTACCTGTGGCTTGCTAAGAGGGAATCTGAAAATCACGTTTCAACTCTGTTTTTCAGTTTGCTATCTTTAAAAGGAATTCATTGATTCTCCTGCCTCACCAGGACATTGGGAAATGGATAGGTCCAGTTTTTCTACATGGGCAGATCACCAAACTATGCCAAGTCTTACTGAAGTCACTGGCTATCAATATCCTTGTCATGATAGCACGGAAGCATAGAGTATTATTAGAGAATAGAATCACTGAATTTTGAAGTTGTCATGCTAGAAACTGAGACTCGATCGATATGTAAATATTCAAGACTAGCCCTACAGCAAGTAAAGCAATAAGGGAGTATCTTGCTCTTTTAACTATCTTTGAATGTGCTAGACTCAAGCTTACAGCTGGCATTTGTTTTCCTCTTGATATTGGGTGCTACTGTCAGTTACTGATGCATTTAGACAGCAAACAATAAATATCTTTTTCTTTGTTATTGAGCTTGCCAGCATGCCATAAGTGCTCATTTTTTAAAACCAAGATTTCTCTATTTGTCTCTAAAATCTGCTTTTTAGTTCTGGAGGACAGAACTGTAATTCTGTACAAAAGGATAATTCTCTATAAAAGGATTCTGTAACCCTTTTATATTTTGTCATCCTAGAAGTTGCTAGTATATCTTATATTTATGGACATTCCATAGTGAATAAACTACAGGTAACATATTAAAAAAAAATCAAAGTCTTTTGTCTAGTGTCAGAGCCACAGTGAAAAAGGCAAACTAGAAGAAAAGCAAGCATCTGAGGATGGAAATACTTCTGGTATGGTTTGGATGGTGAGATGCAAGGAAATATATTTTTTATCTATGATATGGTAAGGGTTGATTTTCTTTAACAATACAGTCTGCCAAGTTGGTGCCTCCAGCACAGAAACCGCAGATGACTTTTCAGGAAGATTGTGTGCTTGGGTTATTAGTATATTAGAAATACATTCTCTTCTGTTTCACTTCCACACTCTCCAGAATGTCAGGGCCCCTTCTTTGGTGGACCTCACAGTACTTGCTAGTTCACTGTTCCTTCTTCCAGCTCTCTCTTTTCTCTCCAACCCTAGGATTTATGAAAGGTACCAAGTTGTCTTTCAAAATTTGCTCTGCTTTTCATTTATATATAGATCACTGGCTGGAAGTCTTCAACCATAGAGGCCACAAGAACAAGTTTTTTAAAAATATGGATGTTATATTTGATCATAAACATGTTTGAAAAACATGAATGAAAATAATGTTCTTCAATTAAGAATTTTGTTAAAATTGCAAAATAGATACTTCGGCATTGAATTAAGGCAGTCCATCCTCCTGTTCCCCCCCTTTTCTGTTCATACCATGCCTGTAGAGAATCATTTCCTTGCATTCAAAAAGGTACAACCTTAAGCTGTGATCACAAATTATTTTTTCTATAGGAACATGCCTCATTCAGTACATGGCCAGATAGAGCTGAATGAATGAGCAGCTATTCAATAGATGGTTTTCTTCTTGCTTAGCATACAGCCCCAGGCTCTGTTAACATCAGTAGCCAAATCCTAGTGAAAGGACTGTTACAAATTTTCCCATGGGTTATCCCTCACTATAATCACTATATTATCCTGGAAAATCAGCAACATCTTCTGGACCAACTTGAGATTTTTAGGCCTGATATTTTAGGACTATTTAGCATTACACAGTCCTATTGATTTCAGCTGCGACCACAGATGCTCAGCACTTTCACACATCAGGCTCCAGAGGCTTAAACAAGGTGCTCAGAAAATTAGGAACACGCATTTGCAACCATCCATGAAAAATCTGGCTTAAATGACTTACCTCACATCCCAGAAGGAGTCTGTTGTATAGATAAGTTCAAGTCACTCAGTATCATGCTCATCTGATTCAGCTACGCAATTCCCTTTTATAGATATATGCTTTTTAAATCAAGTTTATGTAACTGAACTGTCTCTCCAGTCATCTGTTCATCTGTCTGCCTCTCAGAGTCTCAGCCCTGACAATCTGTGAATCTGCTGGCTAGTTTCAGCCCAGTTTCACCAAAGGTCAGTGATGCCAAAGATAAGGCCATTCTTACACATTGCATACGCTTGGGCAGAGGTGAGGATCCAGATGAATAGTCCCAGACACAGCACGTGCAGCCATTTGCTTAGGCAAACAGAGAAGTGGTACAGGAAGATGCAGGGAAAGGGGGTTAACAAATGGAGGACGCAAACCCAGGTGAAACCAGTTCTTATTAGTTGTTCATGAAACAGCTTGTTTTTCTACAAACCTACATACCTCCCAAGTCCTGTAGTGCCACTCTTTTTTATTAATCTCCTTCACTATAGAATCCCAACTAATTCCCAGTGAAAGCTTGGGAAAAAAATAACTGATTATGTATTTAAAGACTGTACCAGAATATATATACATCAGTGGGAAAGGTGTAGACAGCAAATTAAACCTGCACAAGGCTGCCTAAATTCTGGCATTTCCTAACTTATATGTGTTTGATGCTTGAACCTTTAAACTTGCTTTTAACAAGGTATTTTGCAAATCTAATCTTTACACATACGCAGATGGGAACCACAGGACTAAGAGTGCATGCGAAGCATTGCTGGCTGCAATATCGTTCCTACAGTCAAGAGTTTGAAATATAGAGTTCTTGACATTGTCTTATTAGTGAATTGCTAAATCAGGCATATTTTAAATTCATAGTTCAACTGTATTATTTGAAAGCAGGAAACAATTACTGGTTTTGCTTTTAGAAATACGTAGGTGATAGTAGGACAGATAAAATGCAGCAGTTTTTTCATGTTGATGCAGCTGTGTCATGACTTTAAAAACTAATTTATTTTACAAATTTCAAATCACACATTTAATGCCTTGCATCTTGAAAGAACTGAACAGAGTTCAGCTTCACTGTTTTCAGTAGACTGACTTACAGAGAGTAAAGGAGTAACATACAATTGAATTCATGCATTTCTTTTCTAATATTCCTCTTTCTTACGGAAAAATGTGAGATTTTGTGATTTATTGTTTCTGAAATCACAAACTAGATGATAAGTGACTGAGCAAAAAAAGACCAAGGTTTCTATAGTTAATCAGCATTGCAATGGGTAAGTTCAGTGAGCCAGACACTGCTGTAAGCAGGATGTGAGCCTCTAAGCTGCACATGCAAAATACATATAAACACTTGTAGGAAGGCAAGCATATATTACACATACATTTGTACTTTTGCCTCTTTCTGTGTATGTTTATGGACTTCTATTCGTGTATATAGATTAATTAGAAAAAAAATATTTTGATAAAAGACTTATAAGGTCAACATTCAAGACAAATACAGACAGTCCCACGTTCACAGAGTGTGACGCTCTAGACTTCCAGGGTCTAGGTAGGTCTCCAGAAGCCTAAGGGAGATATTTGCATCTGTGCATGACTAGGGCAGGAATTAAAAACAAAAGTGCTGAGTGGATGATCTAGAGAAACAGGAGAAAAAAAATCTGGGGATGGAGAAAGCTTACAAGTGGATCAGATGAACCTTTTGTAAAGCAAAACATCCAGGATGTATTGGAGGTACCTTACTGACTACACTGATTAATTCATTATGAATCTTTCTGAGTCCAAGCTTGTGACTGATGGTTTTGAATCAATCTAGTGACAGAGGGAATGCAAATAATATTACAACAGAATCAGTTGTGCCTCAGAGGTTTTCTCTCCCTGGTGACGCCTGCATTCTGGGATTTAGCTAGGAAAGGTATGTTTTAAAAGTGCAGCAACTACGTGCCCTGAATCTCCCAGCAGCTCTGGCCTTGCCCCCTACAACCAGTAACCCTTCTCAGAAGTGCTTTCCATCTCTTGAGAAACAAGATTTTGCAGCTCTGTTTTCCTGCTGGCAGAGACTGTTATAATACAGGATTGAATTGATAATAGAAGGCAAACAATGTTTAACAATTTGCCTAAAGAGAGGAAAATACATAGGCAATAAATGACTAAGGAAGGGAAAAGCTGTGAATGGTAGTGACATATCAAGATATTCACTTAAATATTTTATTGTTTTAACTCTCTGTTAAGTTCCAGATGGGGACTAGAAGGCAAGAGATTCTGCCACTTGTGCTCAGGTCAGTACTTTATCATTTCTAACAAGGTGGCATTACTCAGCTGGACAGAAATAGCCTGTTCTTTCACAGAATCTAATAGCCAAGCAAAATCTGCAGGAGTTTCTTATAGTTCATAAATATGGTCAGGCTACAAAAACATGATTTAAAGACCTTTAAAATTACTGATTATTAGGGCATCTACTGTGATAAACTGCCACATGATTTAATTACCTTTCACAGTATCAGTTTAGTGTAATCCCTCAAGACAGGCCATTGCACTCTGTGTTCGCACTGAGCAAATGGTTCAATTACATCCTGCTGAGCCCTTTGGACACAGGGGAGAAGCATGGTCATTGCCGCCTGCTGCACTGAAGTAACACATACTGGTACTCATCTTCAATGACTTATCTCATGGGGGTCTGCTCTCCATTGTTTTTCCCTCCCAGCCTCTGGGCCAGCCAAGAGCCCCATGCCCCTGTGACAAGCAGAAACCAGCAGTGGGAAAGAACAGTGGAGGAAGCCCCCGGCTGACATGCAAAGGCTGGGCTGGGCTAACTCCCTGCAGAAAGCTTGCTTGGACTGCTCTTTGCTTGCTTTCTTGCCGTACCTTCATGTCCTCGCCTGGAAATTAGTTTCCAAAGGGAGAATGCTTCTATCTAATTGGTTTGTATATATATATTATTACTATATATAGTATATATAGTATATATAGTATATATATAGTGTGTGTGTGTATATATAGTAATATATATATTACTATTAGTTATAAAAAGAGGCTAGAAAAATGTTCAAAGATATTCTCATTTAAACAAGGCTTTGCTCCCACACATTTCACAGAGACCTGGCTCCTCTTGTTTGATCCTGAAGTAAAGTTATATAGCTGCTATGCAAGTCTATCAGTAAATTTTGTGATGACAGAGCTTCACCGAATCTTATGTGAGATCATAGAATAGCATATGGTTTTATTGCAGAATAAAGCAAAGATGAACAACAATGAAAAACCTCAGTTCACAGAAGTTAGAGGGAAGCCCATAAGGTGAACATATTTCACAGCAGAACTCTTGAGATTATGAATTCAGAACTAGTGGAAGAGAAACCACAGTTTTACTGCTATGAAGATGTTTATGAAGGAACTCTAAATCTGAGCAGTTCAAACTTTAGAAGAGCTTGACTCCAGATCTAATGTTGTGGCTCAGACTTATCTCTGCTTGTCACAGAGCAAATTGTTTTGATAGGAACATTATGTTTTTCTGAGGTTCTCACTGTGCCCAAGGTTGTCGTTTTATCTTGCAGCACAGGTTAATTCTGCCAAGCTGAAAGATAATGCAGGGAGTGCAAGGAGCACGAGTATAAACAGCGAGGTTTGGAATGGACAGCTAGACCCTGCTTATACACTTGGTTTAGCTATAAATTGTACAGACTCCTGTTGGGTTTTTAAGAAAAGCTGGTCCTCCTTATAAGGGGAGAGAAGCCAATGCTTACATGCTGGAAAAGTCATTAAAAACAGCAAAGCCAGCAGGAGTTTGATGAAAGGGTTTTCACCTTCCTAAAATTCAAATGCTGGATCCCTGGAAACAACTGAACAACAATCAAGGTAGTAACACTGAATGAGCTTCCAAATAGCTCTGGGACAAGAGAAAGCAAATGGGTATAGAGAAATGGGTATGTCAGGTCGGCTGTTGATCTCCACAAAGTCAGCTTAATACGAAGCCCTGGTCCTGTTCCCCAGCTCGTCAGAGTTGCAGCAAAGGAAATATTGTTCTCTCAGTACAGTTAAGAGAGTCAGTGATTTTGTGGGTAAGCCACTGAACTATTATTATTAGCACGATTTTTTTTAAAGGTCCTCTCATACCAGCTCTGCCTCATCCCTTACATGATTTTCAGAGAAATATTTAAATTTGTCTTGTTCCACCAATATGAATTGTGGCTTGCTCAACTGCATAATGACTGTGGCAAGGAGAAAATCATTTACGTGAGGGAAGCAGTCAATTACTCCCTTGATGTGTGTTGTTTTATAGGCTTTTCACTGCCAAACAGCATCACAGCTTTACAGCTCTTTTTCTGAACAAGTGCACATTATTTCACGCAGTTCAACTGATTTTAGCCTGGCAGAACTCTGTAAATAAAGCTGTCCTTTGTCAAACTGTGAGCTTCTTTCCCTTTGCACATCACCTCTGAACATTGCCAGAGAAACAACCAACCACCATCAGTGGTTATTGGTCCAGACAGGCACCACAAGGCAATCTGACCATCTCTGTTTCATGTCACTGCAAAATGCAGCTGGAGAGAAATGTGTATTTGCAGCCTGGGAGCTGTTTTGAAGCAGAGCAAGGTTCACAGCATCCTCCTCTGGAGCCTTTGAGCAGGAGGCAAGCTCTTGATTACTTGGTGCAAAGTTGAGTTATTTTGAAATGTCAGGACCAAAAAGGGATTTGGGTTTTCTTTTTAAGTAGTTAAGTGAGGAGTGATCAGACGCGGAGACAGCAGGAGTCTTGTTGTGCTGGCACTGATTTTATCGTTGCTGCCCTTTGAGCATTTTTCTTGCAATTTTCACTAGGTAACGGTTTCGGCAAAGGTTTCTGTTCAGCTAATCAAGACACATTAGACATACAAACTGTCAAGGACCCTTTCTGCTTAGGGACAGCACCCTCCAATCTCTGAAAGAGACCCTATTGCACGAGGGACCTCTGCTTATGCAATCTGCCGCAGTCTCTGGCAGAGACTGTGCAGAAATCAACAAGAATTCTTTGTGTTCCTCTAGACAGAAAAAGTAAAATAAAAGCAGCATTCAATCGAGTCGTCCGCAAGGAGGTCTCACTTGGGCAAAATGATGCTGGAAACTCATAAAAGCTTTGCAACATCCTACCCAGCTGGGAAGCGTTCACTGCACAAGGGACAACTTAGTTCATTCATGCTGTACAGTAACATTCACATTTTTCCAGTTCAGTGACTCTGACACTCAGACACGCATAAAAGATGGAGTAGGGGAAGAAAGACATTTCAGCCTTTTCCTCAAGGCTTTTAGCCCTAAGACAACATTATCCAATGATAGTGGTTACTCCTATCCAGACATAGCTGCTATTTTTGGATCTGCCCTTTTACAGGTTTCTGGCATCAGACAGTTACTAAGATTCAATATGCCTCAGTTCCTTCAACTATAAAATGGGGGTGAGTGAGACATGCTTTTAAACATGAGGGCAGAATGTTTTTAAAATGTTTGGATCTCTTCATATGAATGGCTCTGTGAAAAAGTGAACTATTTTTATCTTACAAGCTACCAATATCTTTCAAGCATACCCATTGCCTAAATACATGGCAGAATTTTGTTGTGATTGGGTAAATAGTTTTTATTTTATCCACGAGGAAAGCTAGTATTAATGGTCATATTTATCTGCCTGGATCCAACTAAACAATCAAAAACCATTCCTATCCTACATGTCCAGACATGGAGTTATCCACCAGTTCCACAGATTTTCCACATAGAAGCATGTCCTTAAGATTCCTACCCTTCACTGAAATCAATCAAAAAATATAGGATCAGGCCTTAGTAAACTGTTTAAGAGGCACTTTATTGATTGATTTGCTCAGCCAAACTGTTACTTAATTTAATATAGAGAAATGTCCTGTCCTATCTTAATACATTCTGTTCTAGGAGGATGTCACAAGAAAATACTGTCCTCCTTGGAAGAAAAATAGAAAAGACAATTCATTTTGTTATTTTGTAATTAGAAACCAGTAGCTGGCTCTGACTCAGAGTCAGAGGAAAATTTACAGAGAGAATCAACTGGAAAGTGGGCTTAATGACATAGTGCTTGATTACTGCTATCTATCTCTGGAAGCAGAATAGGGAATTTATACAGTACTTGAGCTAGCTCCTTGTAATCCAAATACAACCTTCTTCTGGAGGGATGAAGTCAGAGAAACCTATATCTGCTTAATCCTGTCAGCTGACTAACATGTGAAATCTCCTCACAATACTTTCTAATTTATGATGGCTAATTTGAGTAAAAATAAAATCATCCCAAGCATGGCAAATACTCATCAAAATTTATGCAGAACACAGGAATGCAGGAATCGTAGTGCTGCTGCTTAAAGAAAAATTACACCACTTAAATATGCCTTGTGAATGCAGATGAAAAAGCATCCCATGCAAATCCCCCTTCACTACAGAAGGTATTGACAACTTTTTCTCATGAGTTTTTCCCGAAGGAAAAGGTAGGCAGTTTCAAACCATTATATGAGAACGGTTTTTATTTCTCTTTATGATGAGCAAAACTTTGTCCTACTGCACAGTCAGATAAAACCAGCCAAATCAGGAATTTCTGTACATATTTCAGGCTATTTTGTTCCAAAGCCAGAGATAAGGAATGAAAATTGCAAGCTTCATTAGAGAAACTGAATGTTTCTGTAGTTTGCAGCCTATTTAAAACATGCTTGCTGAACTTTTGGACTATGGTGAGGAAAAGATATAGAAGCATTTGGTGATGGAAGTGTAGCAGATACATAATAAATAAGAGAATCCTAGGATGTAATAATATTGTAGGAGTTGCCGTAGAATAATTTAAGAAATGTAATATACGGAGCCATTATCTGACCTGCTTAGGAAGGCGAAGTTATGTATTCAATTATAAGCTAAACCAGTATGTGCACAGAAAAGTCATAAGGTATATCTGTAAGACAGAGAAATATGAGGGTAACACACTGGCCTAAAAGATAAAGACCGTGTCTTAGGAACTGAGATTTAGGTGCACTTGCTCAGATGTGTCATTTACCTGTGAACTCTGTCGCAGTATTGCTTAATTCTGGCCTTACGCACATACTAATAAGCTTTATATAGGAATCTTCTCATTAAAAATATCCAAGAAATGAAGTTTTACTACTCAGATTCACCTCTTTGTATCCATGAGCATTTGCTGATTTATCAGAAGAAAAACAAATTAGAAAGCCTGCCAATGCTTATCTAGCTTAAATAGCACAGCTCTTGTAAGGATACAGACATTAACTTTGTTGGAAAATGCTTGTGCCAGCTTTATTTGGGGTAGGTCAGCTTCCATAGGGAGTGGATGGGAGCAGTTGTCCCCCTTTCTCCCTTCCCCAGCACTTGCCAAATCAACAAGGTTACAGTTCCTGGGACTACTCCACCCTTCCCACTCCACAAAGAGAAGGAGCAAATCCCATTTATAAGAAGCTAGAAAATATCACAAGCTGATACTTTCAAGGTTTCCTGGTCCTTCTGCATAGGAACACTGGGGTTAGCAGAACACAGTTTGGCTGCCTGGGTCCAGAAAAAGTCTCATTAACATTTTCAGGAATGGTTTGACTCTTCTTCACAATGAAACTTTAATTTCAGGTCCTTATAAACCAACCAACCAACCCTCGCCCCCAACAATCATGGAAAGGATATTCCACAGAAAGCATGCTTAAGGTATTTTAGCAGTGCAGCAACATTTCTGTGGTACAGCTCAGCTCTGTCTTACCCCAAGGCATCCAGAATGTGTCTGGTTTTATCTGTTATTTTTCCACAGCTTGTCTCTTGGCTTCCTCAGCCATTACAGTTCTATATTTACACAGCTGCCGCTGAAGTTGTAAGTCAGCAGTAGCTATTGTTGCATAAACAAATGGAACATGTGGATCTTGCCAAATATCACTTACCCGACTTCTCCTCCTCGTTCTTAAGCAATTTCTGTTTTGGCACCAGCAGACTTCCTGAAAATTAAAAAGAAAGTGCTTTCAGACGTGTTTCATGTATAATGCATATCTGTTCTGGCAGACCAAATTTTGAATAATTTTAGGATACGAGAAAATACAAATCAGTGAAGTTTCAGTGTAATGCAGCAAGAGTCACTGTCACACCAAGACCAGTGCTAAGGACTTCAGGTATATCACCTACCACCTGAATCCCACAGGCCCTCCACTCCCAATCCCATGCACAACCCTTTGACTTTAGCTGGAGTACCTCACCCTTTCTGGGCAGAATCCTATTAATGCAATGTAAAGTGCTCTGATCAGACTGTCAGCAGCTGTATTTGCTTTTCGTCCTCCTTCTGTCATATCCCTTAGCGCTCAGATTATCAGAATGGTGAAGCAGCTTTTCATACCTTAAGAATGCATTTTAAAACCAGACATTTTACAAAGGCATTTGGATGATCAATTGGCTTTCAGCATCAGGGATATGACTGACTTACTTCCAGCATCTGTTTTCTTAATTCCTTTTCTTAATTATGCCAGTTGGGCTAAAGGAATTTATGCCATTGTTTGCCTCTGGACATGGGAAATAACCCCCGCATACTGAATTAATGATGTGCAACAAGGAACAGCACACTGGATACAGGAGACGTGGCTAGATCAAGATTAAGAAATATCTGTATTCTTAATCTAGGTTATCAAAGGTCTCTGAAGCTACAGATATGGCTACACAGATCAACACCCCATGCTATTAGACACTTCACAGAAGTCCATTTCACAGCACTTCGCTCCTCTATTGGTCTAAGTAAAAATACAAATCAGGGTTGTACCTGCTAAGTTCAATAAGAGAAGAGGTGTGTTACTGAATTTAAGGTTCAGCCAGATATTCATTTAGAAGCAGACAAATCATGCAATACACAGGATACTTCAGGCTGGAAGGGACCAGCGTGGGTCAGGTTATTCAGGGGACTTGGGACTCCTCAGCCTTTCTGGGCACCTCTGCCAGAGTGCAGTCACTGTCGTGGTGAAAATTTTTTATTTATATCCACCTGTGATTTCCCTTATTGCAACTTGTGTCCGTTGCCTCTCATCCTATTGCTGTGCACCTTCAAGAAGAGTTTGGCTCTGTCTTCTTTATACCCTTACATTAGATAGCTGTAGATAGTGAGATCTCCCCTTAGCCTTCTCTTCTTAAGGCTAAACAAACTCAGTTTTCTAGGAAAACTTTTTCAGCAGTTTCTAGAATTGAAAGGAATTTTTTTTTCCACTTCTCTGCTTCATCTTCACTGTACACAAAAGCTATTGAGAGAGACTACCTACAGATGTTGAGTGTGAAGAAATATTGTGTCAGGAGAAATTAGGGTCATAAGGAACCAAAAGCAGCTTAGTCTCATCCTTGCTTTTAGCAAATGATTGTGGGCTTTGCCAGTTATAGATTAGCATCCTCACAACGGTGTACTGACCTCAAGGAAAAAGACAAAGCTGAGCCCATTCAGACAAAACTATTTGACTGGGAAGCAGCCAGTTTGCAATGGCACTGCCTTTTATTACAACCTCACTGATCCACAGAGTGCACAGAGCTTTGGCCAGGGTCACTACTTAGGTGGAAAAATTCAATGAGCAAGCAGCAGTACCTGCTGCAGGAAGAGATACCAGTTATTCAGTGTTTTGTTTCATGTGATGAGGTATTGAAACACAGCCATAACATAGCGCTCATGAAGTATTGCGGCACTGAATTTTGACAGGGATGTAAAAAATCTAAGTCTTGCTTAGGGCTGGGAGGCCTGTGGTTCCACCTTCCATGGGAGGCCAGTAGCTCAGGGTGCATCCTGCAGATCCTGCCGCAGACCCAGCTGGCCCTGATTTTGGCTCAGACAACCCTGTGCCTGAGCCGCGCAGCTCCCTGGCCTTCCAGGTTGCTAACGCAGAGCTGGGAGAGCTGGCCACCTTGCCCTGTGGTGGCTGGAGGGATTCAGCTTTCTGATTCCTCATGCAAGGGAAGCGTTTGTATGGTGCCTCAGAGCTAAGGGTCTGGGAAGACCCCTCTGCCAGCTTCCCCGCAGACAAGGACTGCAGCGTTTGCCAGACGCCTCTCTTCAGGCACCTGCCCTATGCGGTTTGTGCTATGAACCCCAAAAGCATCGGGATCCTTCTTGTGTGGTGGAGTGCTCTGTTCGAGGGGGCTGCCCTGAAACTTGCACCTTCAGTTTTTCCAGCTCTGCATCCAGCTGTGAAGCAAGGAACTGGAAAACTGCAGGGTAAGGAGGTGCCCTGGAGTCTGGGGTTCTGGCAGCACTGGTGTCTCCAGTGGGTTGCTGTGGATCTGTGGGAGGCTGGTCTTTGACTTGTCAAGGACTTCTCAGTTTAAATCACATTGGGTTCAATTAACTGGCATTTCTTTCCTGTATGTTTTGCCTAAACTTCCCACCACCTTTATTCCTGCTGACTTTTTCTGATTAGCAACTGGGTATCACCAGTTTCAAATCTATTTGCAAAGTGATTTTCCACTTTGTTTTCCATCATCTTCCCCACGAGCACTAAAATCTTGTTTTCCTTTTACTTCTGTTGCAGACTGAGCAACAGCCTGCATGCAGGCAGCTTGGTAAAGGGTCCCAGGCCTGATTCTAGAGCTGATACAGGAGCTGTGAGCAGAGCTCAGGTGTTATGGGTCATCCCTTCATGTATGGCCACCCCACTGGAGCTGTGCAAAGGCTGTGCATGTGAAAAAAATTGGTTTAAAAAAATCTTCACTATAGATAATGATCTAGGAAAGGGCCACCTTATTCCTCAGACCCCCATGCTGAATTTGCAGAGTTGCTGCCAAGAAAAAAAAAAAGACCAGGTCAGAACCTGATCTCATTTTCACCAGCATAAATACAGAGTCCTTTCACTGAAGGCAATAAAGATACATTTTGACACTGTGATCAGAATCTGAATCAGCTTACTTAGAAGGAAACAGGACTCGCTGCAGAGTAAACTGATCTGTACGTGCTGGACCAAATTTATATCATTGCTTACCTGTGTCCTCTCATTTCCCCAAGTTTCATACTGGAAAGTAATCCTACAGCACAGGGATCCAGACGAGTGTGGATTAGGCTATGATATATATCAAATGAGGCAGCCACATTTCATTTTTCCTGCAAGCAATCATTCTGAGAAGAAGAACAAAGCAATATAACTGGAGGAAAACTTTCTAATTGACGTCTCCCAAATTGCCCTGAGGAATTAAACAGAAGGAGCTGTCACAGAGCCAGGAGAAGCCTCCGAAAGGTCAAGGCAGTCTTTCCTATGTGGAGGCCAGCAGGTTCAAATGGGGATTGGTGAGAGTCCACTCTCTGAAAAATACGTGTACAAGAAAATTCATTAGCATCGAAGATCAATGGGAGTATCATCCTTTGAAGAACTAGAGGTTCATATAAGTATTACTGAATTTTATTTTTCCTGATAAAAAAGAAACAGTTAAAAAAAAAACTTACCTGAATTTTACTAGTGAATTTTCCTTTTAGGTGCTTTCAGTTAATTACACTGCCAGCATTTGGAATTGGCATAATATCCTTTTTCAGCTGAGGTCAAACGAGACTTCAGCTTTCTGAATGCACCTGAAATAGTAAGAGTCTCCTGTAGCTAATAGTGGTAGCTTTCTAAAGGTGCTGGAAGGATTAGGGAAGACATTTGTTCACTTTAAATTTAGACCAGGTGAGGACAGCTAAATTAGCATTATTTTAAAGATTACCATCCTTATCACATCCTTGGGAATTAAATTTTTCTGTAATCAGTTTCAAGTTCCAAATTAGAAGATTTCTATATTCAGTTTAGTCAAGTAATCTTCTGTAATTATTATTAGCAATGACACAAAATAAGCCTAGCACACGCATTTTCAATGTTCAGGAAAAAGAAACTGCAAGCTAAGTTTTCTAGTGCAGTTTAGGACTGCTGGTATTTCTTGAACTTCCTTTGACTTTTCATCATTAACTCTAGCCTGTAAGTCCAGTACAAAATATTCTGTGCTACTGAAGAGTAATTATTTCACTCATGCTAACCCATAAGGGGGTCAGACTTCATTAACTCTAATCTATTTTACACAGACGTTAAAGCAAATTAATTTTCAAATTTAAATAAAAAACAGGTTTTAAATATAGATTAGCAATATCTAAGAAAGCATCAAAGAGGCTAGCACTGCTCTTATTGAACTCAGTAGCAAACATCCCCCTGGGACTTCAACAGATAAAGAATTGGACTCTTTCATATCTTCTTTAGTTGAATGGCCATGATTCAGTGGTGTCTTTGTCACGCTATGAAGGTTTGATAGTCTTACATGAGTGATGTGTGGAAAAAACAGACATTTACCATCCATAAGTATGCTGGCTACAAAATTCACAGCTGTATAAAAACATAATGTTTATTTAATACTTGATTTCAATGCTACTGTAAGTCCTTACATTTAGCACATTTCCACCCCAATAAAAATTGACAGGAGTTCTTTAAAGTGCTTACTCTCTATCATTTTTGGAAAGCAACAGAGTTTTGGGGCTATTGCTATAGGAGTAAACAAGTTGACCAGAAATTAGACTACTGTTGTCATTGTTAGGAAATGCACTTATTCAGGTAACACTTATGAATACATATACTGGAGAGAAAAAATGGCATTTGAAAAACATTTGCTCCTATAAATTGGAAGAACCTTAGCTGGATGGAGGTTTCTGCTTGACTTGCCTCATTTGCTGGCTCAAAGTGTTTTAGCAGCATGTTACAGCGACAGGCTGAACAGAAGGGAAAGTCTCTAGCTGAGTTATAATTGCACAGGATTTCTGCTGAAAATTGCCTAGGAAAGCCATGAACAGTGCCCAGCCATAGTATATAGGATAAGTAAGATTATGCCCCTTTAACAGGGCTTCTTTTATGGATATGGCCTTGTCAGTTGAGTTTCTTGCCTGGCTCAGATGTTATCCCTGAACAGGCAGTGAAATTGCTCTGGCAAATATCCTATCCTTAAAAATAAATAGTGTTAATTAAATATTATTATTTAAATGGAAGTTTCATAGTGCTAGTATTTTAAATGACTTCACAAAAGTTTAGGGCCTGAAAGTGTTTTCAAGATGGATAAACAAGAAGTTCAGTTCTGCAACCCATTGCACCCTGGGATGCCAAACCAAAAATACTTAAATGTGACCTCTACAAGAACTCTTGGCGCCTCAAGTTCTGCATGGTAAGTACAGAAATGTTTTATTAGGTAAGGTCCAGGGTACTCAGCTTATTGGAATCTTGAAACTTAAAGCCAACAGTGGAAATGACACAAACTGTTAGGAAAAAAAAAAAAAGAGAGGTCACATCATTTTCCAAGCAAAATGAGTTATAAAAGAAAAATCGTGCGTGCAGTAACATTGCTTATATTGAACAACCCCAAACCAATTGTCCAGTATGTACCAATTACCCTATATTTTGGTTTTCCTTTAATGTTTGGTATTTTTTGCCTTGGTCTACAGTAAATGCTTCAATTAAAGGAATGCTTGCCTTTATCCTGTCTAAAGGACACCATAGTGAAACAGTCCTTTGATGCATTATACTTTTAGGAGAATCTGTGCTTGCACCATGTTTTCTGAGCCTGGTTAAGCCCGTAGATTTCAGGGTATATTTCAGTGTATCTCAGAGAGATCAAATGAGGTAATGTAAGCAGTTAGGTTAGTGATGCTGGTTCAGATTCAGACTGACCAACAACAACAGGGCATGTCCTAATGTCAAGACTTCCTATGGCAATGCATGTGTGTAAAGAGAGAGAGAGAGACAAGTGGCTTCTTTTCATACTCATGGTTGGCAATAAGAATTAAAAATATATTAAAATATTAGCCACAAAATCCACATATTTATCCTTCAAGGAAGAAGTAGTTTATCTGTAGAACTAAACTCCCATTACCAGTAATATCTTCAAACCACTCATCTAAGTAAATGTTTCTTGTAGACTGAAGTTCATTGCTCTTTTCAGCAGGAATGTAGTCATTTGAACTGTCTGCTGCTTTGAATTCAGAAAGAAAACTGGAGGCATTTTAAAACAAGAATAAATTCATATTCAGCATATGTAAGACCTTGTTGATTTGCTGCATGCATCCTTACTGCCTCTAAAGCAAATAAACAGGAGAAACTTAAGCTCAGGGGCAAAGAGCAGGTATCCAACTTTTCCCCTGCTGCACAAAGCAAAGAATACCATCTTTACTTCGCCCAAATATTTCTTATTTCAAGTGAAAATGCTTTGTAGTTCCAGGAAGACTTTGTTGCATGCCAGTTCTGAAGGACATAATAAATTATTTTAAAGACAATTTTTAGCAGAGTTCAGAGAAAGTCCACCCAGAGCAATTGAGTGAAGCATGAGATCGCGACAACTTACATTTTTGTTCCATTCTAGCTCATGACATAAAAGAACAAGATTAAAACCAGCGAGATGTTCAGCTACCCTGGCCTCATGCTCTAGCATACAGCTGATAGACTGTGAAGAGAGAGGACCATTAGCCTTTTTTGAAAGGTTAATGCTCCTGGATGCTGTTGTCATACGCAATATCCGTGTTCCTCAGTGTGATTATTTTTAGCCCCAAAAATGTATGCACTCATAACCATCAGCACATCAAAAAGCATCCACAACAGACCAAAATGGCTTCAGTCATTCTGATGTTTCCTAGGAACTTGACCCGAACTTTAATCTTAACTTTCAAATTGAACCTATGGCCTCCTTACAGTCAGTGGCAAAATCCCATTGGTTCCCTTAAGGCCAAGAGTCCACTTGACTTCCCTGTCGGCCAAAAGTGATGGTCAGGCCCTTCTTCTACTATGCCCCTGCCTAGAAAATGCATAGACTGGAAAACAACCTGCATTTCTGAGTTGGCTACTGCCATTTACCACACTGAAGGCACCAAAAATAAAAAATCACAGTTAATAATATCCTGAATTAAGCCTCTTTCTAAATCATAGGGCCTCCTCTGAAAATAGCATACTGGGCAGTGGTGTCAGTAAAATGATGTGATTTACAAAACATGAAAAATGGTTGGGAGTCATTTTTAATAGTAGGCCCAACTATGTTCTAGCTCACTCTATAGCCTGCCTCTAACTCTAGCCAGTTCTGGATGTTGCAGAAAATGAAATAATTGTACTTTTCCCATTTCAGCTCTAAAAGTAAAATATCATGTCAGATGCTGAAGCTGGAGGATTAAATTTAAATTTGCTATCATTATTTATGACACTAGTGGATGTCTGGGTAAGCCACATCCCCATCTGGTTTTTAATCCTGCTAAATTCTTGATCTCTGCAATGTGTTATGGCAGTGAGTTCCACAGTTTATTTCTACAGAAAGAGAAGACATTTCTTATGACTCATTTCGCATACACCTTATGTTATTCTGTGCTGCTGGAAATGCAAAATTTGGGTGTTATATTGACCCTTCTACTTCATTTAATACAAGCCTTAAAATGAAAATGACGCTGTAGTCCTTCAACAGAGCCCTGTTTTTGTGGATCAGTAGTAAGAATCTCATTAAAAGGCAACTCAGGCCCCTAGTTAGCACAATAACCTAGCTCGGTTCTGCAGTTATTTGGGCTCAGCAAGTATGAATGGTGCTACTTCTTATTTTACCAATACTGGGCATGAGCAAATTATGGCTTATAGTGCTATAGACAAACCAGCTGTAAAAAATGACAGGTAGCTCCACTGAAGTTCACTACTCTGTTCCACTCTAGCTAGAATGAAACTCATGAAACTTCAAACATAGTTGAGGGAAGGCTTCCATACCTGTATTGCTTGACACTGTTTCATACTGCTATCTATCTCAGCTAATCTGACAGCCATCAGGGCACGACACAGAATCATTATTTTAACTGGAAGTTTCAGGCCCAGCGCTTGGCTTTCCATTAACATCATTCACATGATGCAGGTATTTTTTTAGGTATGTTTTGTATATTTTGCAGTAGAATATTGATAATGAAAATCAATCAGTGGCTGACAGTGAATGCTAAGAAGACCCCAGTGATGCTAGCAAGATACCAGATTTGAACAGACCGGGGGCTTTAGCGGGGGGCGGGGGGGGGGGGGGTGTGCAAGGAGAAATAATTCAAAGGTGCAAAAAATTAATTGAGAAGTATGACAGACTGCAGCAACATTTCTGGCACTGGGTAAAACTACATCTCATTTGTCAATTCATATTTTAGGAGTCTCTCCTTATTTGCCTACAAGTTGCTAGCAACTACACTAAGTGTTACTTTGTCTAACATTTTCACATCAAGACACTGATTTAATGACTGAAGAAGCACTGGGGAAAGAAGCATCATAAGACATTAGACAATTATACATCACACCAATTTAATGCATTATAGGGCAAATCATTTGTGATGGATGGAACTTCAAATAATAATCTGATTACACAGAGACAAAAACAAGAAGCATCCAGGGAATTTTACAATGTGGAAAACAGACAGATTAGATCTGAAATTAATCTTAACTAGATAATAATTTTTGTATTCTGGACTTGCATGCACAAAGATGACTGACAAAATGTATCTCACCCCAAGGACTACCATAGGAATCAATGACAGAAATCCTTTCTTCGCTGGTGAACATACAATGTTGCCATTCATTTCAGAAGAACTTGCACATATCAAGACTAAAGCTGGCTTTATAGCTTTTCCATTCTTAAGGGCACATTTCTGCTATACTCTGTGGTTTTGGCCATTTCAGGGGGTTATTATGAGCTCTTTGCAGGAGAAGGGTTTAAGTTCTCTATCCTGCAGACACTTAAGTATGTCCCTGTGTTTAAGGATATGAATAGTCACAGTCTCCTCTGGGATTACTTGGATGCTGAAAGTCAAGCACATATCAAAGTGTTTGCAGGATTTCTGCCTGGGGAATGAGAGACAAAAGGCTGTAGAAAATACATTCTTTAATGAGACTCTATTAAAAGGAACATAAATGTTATTAAACTTTGGCTAGTTTGTTACAGATCAAGAACTATACTGAGTCTAGCAGTCTTTATGTTCTACTGAAATTTTTATTATCTGGATACATGCTACTATGTATGCATACAGTGATGTTACCTACACTAATATCTTTCAGATATTTCATGCTGAATGTCATAAGCACATGAAATCAGTTAATTCCTTCTATGTTATGAATGCAGAATACTGATTGCTGAACTGTTAGTAATATGCATTCACAGTATACACTGTACTGACTGAAGGATCCACAACTGAATGCTGAATAATTCACAAAATTCAACAAAATGCAAATAAGGTGACTGACACGATATCGGAATGCTGAATTCCCTGAGGATTATAAAGGGGCTATTAGTATTTAGTTCTTCTTGTAGAAAAATTACTTGTGAGACTATGATTTAATTCATTTCAATTTTTATTAAAAACCCTTTCATTAGTCTGACCCATTGCATATGACAGCTGCATTGCAAAATTAACACTAATTTGCAAGTACAGCTGGGCTCTCTTGACAGTGAGACAAAGCACAAAATATGACAAAGAGAGAAATTACGGGTGGAATTGCATTTATATGTTGAATTTTATAGTATATATGTTTAATACTAATTTATTTAAAATATGCCTCAGTGACATCAGTGTAAATTTTTCACCCGTGAAGACCCCAGTTTCCTACTTCAGACTTCCTACGATCCAAATCTCTGCAGGTCTGTTTTGGCCAGCTGTACATTGTATTAACATTTAATCTGAGGCAGCTGATCCTTCTTCCCTCTTTATGCCTTTTCGGGAGTGGACACTGCCGTGCAGAGATGTGGAGTTTGAATTTAGGGAACTCAAAGACTGACTTTCCCTTGCCAATAGCTAGAGGCAGGAATGGCTTTATGAGGAAAAGATTCTTGCAGACTATTGCAGTGCCAAACAATCACATCCTGCATCCTTTGCAATAGTCATCATAGTGCAGTGAGTTAGACCCACATTCAGGCAGATACTTGCAAGCATGTGTTTATCTAAACACACTGCTTGAAGTTTAACATTTTCTTTGAAGGACTAAAGCCTCAAAGAGATAGTTGGAGCTCTTTGAGGTTTCCTCCTGCTATGTGTTAATGAAATAGTAACCTGACCAGCAATTTAGATTTGAAAAGTTCTAATACAGCACCTTTCATCCTGAAAGCTTAAAAAAATACTTGTTACTTACAAAGGGTCTAAAACAAATCCATGCACAAAAAGGTACTGATGGAGGTTAGCACAAACAGTAAAGTCAGGACTCAGACCCAGCCTTTGAAGGTTTCTTACATGTCCGAAATTTATTTAGAGATGACTATACTAGGTTTTATGCGACCATTTCCAGAACTCAGATCCTGCTCAGAGTTTGAAACTGTGCCATGCTTAGGTTATAATTATACAGATTTCTAACCCTCTCTGGCCTATGAGTCTCAGTCAGTCTTAGGTAGTCTGATCTATATTCCTAATGTTTCTACTTTGGGCAACACTGACAGCTTCCAGGAGTGACCTCTTTCTTCCTGCATTTTCTATGTTTCACGTTAAGCTTTTTCAATTAGCAAAATTTCTTCTTGCCCTGTTAGCTCTCATGTCACATACATATCAAGTTGGTGATCCAAGTCCAGTTCTTGGTGAGCAACTAGTCACTTATGTAACAAAATTCCTTTCACGCACTATCATTTTCAGCAGCCCTGAGCCCAAAGACAAATAGTTAAAGAGGACCATAGCCCTCCTGTCCTTTTTGGAGGTGGTCAAGACATTCCGACAAAATGTAGTGCAAGGAGGATTTCTGCCTTACCTCTTCAAGTGACAGCATGGAGTATTTCAAGCTCCCACACTGTCAAGCTAGTTCCTCTTATGTCACGTCTCCCTGTTGGGGTCAAAGAAAGCAACACCTTCTGCAGTGTAAAAGCTTAAGTTTATTGTAGGATATTTAAACTCTTTGCAGCATCTAATAGATTGTTATACAACATGATCCATTGGCACTCACTCGCTTGGTGACAATGTTTTTCTGCAAGCAAGCCTGGTCAGAATACCATGCAGCATGATGACACCACTTCCACCAGTTTATTTCAGAACTGATCTGGGCACCCAGCAAAGCACTGTGTTCTGACATGCACACAAAAACCACAACCATTTTCAAAACCTGAGAAAGAGAATACAGCCAGGCAACTCTGTGGCAGTGTTAGTGCTATGCTCACAAGCCAGTTGATGTTCAATAAACCTGCCTCAGTCACCACTCCCTTCCATGGGTATTAATTTTAAATAAAAACAAAATTATTTGGAAATTCTGGCTCGTAATAAGATCAGGTATTCCCTTACCATTAAACTTTTGCCTCACAGAGAGAGGTAGTCTATTTGTCTGATAGCAAGGAATGCTAAGATGTATCTATCAATGCTTTGCTAAACATCTCATTCATTTTGGTTTGCATAGCGAAGCCTTGAGATGAGGGTGCTGATATTTTTGAATACTTGCCAGTACCCAGGGAAGCTGGAAAAGGTTAAAAATTTATTGCAGACACTCTGAATACATTGGCTAATGTCTTGTAGACAAAGCTGGCATGGATCCTTTCCTCTTTCCCACTAAATCTTCAGCAGATGAGAGTAGTTATTTACTATCCATTGTTCAGGAAGCTTCTTGAAGAGTAGTAAAATCTTTCTGACTTGGAACACAGTGCTTGGAGAAGAGCTGGATTTCAGGATAATTTGGGGACTGTCTCTGTTACACGAAGACTGATTACTTCCAACCTATCAACATCTGGGGCAAAAAAATTGTGTCTCAAAGGGTATCAGCTTTAGATAAGCAGGAAAAGAACTACTATGATGGAGATCTCAGCATAGGCACATACAGCGCATTTGTTTGCTGGGGCACTGGCATGCTTCTCTTTTTTAATTAGAAAAAAAAGATGGCACCTGTTCAATAACGGAGCAGTTTCTCATATATGAACGTAAGAGAATATTCTGTATAATGACAGGAATTTTATTGTGATGGTGAAGCTCAGTCTTCAAAGTACCTTCCAAAGTATTTCTTATGCTTCTTTTAGTAGAGTACTGAATGAAAAAACAATTGGGGTTGACTCCCCAATTCTGGATTAGACAAATGTTTCTTACACGTACATAGTACAATTTTGCACTGTAGTATCTACTATTAAAAAAACAGGTGTTGCTCTATTTAGTTATAAAGTTGGCCCTTAGAGATGCATACCTTCAAGTTTTATGAAAGTAATGGAAACAGTGCACAAAACCTGGTTCTAGAGTATACCCCTTTAAAAACTCCACTTCTGAAGCCTGTCTGTATTGTTTTGATTTATGATATTATGTGCTACAGTGGCACCTAAAAGTCTCACCTGAAGCTGGGACCACTTGGAACTGGTACCATACAAACTTATAATTGGAGACAGTCTCTGTGGAATTTGAGTCCAATTTGTTGCTCTCTGTAGCTAGCAGTGAGGGAGCCTGCTCTTTGCCCCCAAAAGTTGAGATATAGTCTCTGACATTTTCTGCATCCATATAAACAGGCTTCATTAAGACATAAACAGGTTTGAAGTAAATTGTGAACTAATTTACACAGTGACTATAGACTTCTAAGCAAATTCCTTTTGAAAGGATTTGGCTGGCCAGACTCCAGCAGCATCCTTTTACAAGAAAGTTGGTTAGAAATGCAAAGTAAGATTAGTGTAGCACAGTCTACAGACATGACAGATAATTTAATAGGAGCTGAAGATAAGCATCAGCTGGACTCACTTGCAGCGTGCCCTGGTCCCAAGAGTGGTGCTGTCTGCATGTAACTGCTCGTTCATCTGGGTATGTAATAAATCTTAGTGACTTGCCGTTAGTATATAGTTACCAGAATTTTACACAGGAAAGGTCTGACTTATTATCAAATCCAGAACTAATCTTGTCATTAATCTTTTACGTATAAATCAGGAGACCTATTTTATGCCCAGACCATAAAAAGGAGTCTCTGTCTGACCCCAGAGGGCCCAGGCAGTGGCAGCACTGGCAAGTGCTCTTGCCCAGGCAGAGCACACCATTCTCATCCATAAAATACTGAGCTCTGCACTTGAAGGGAACCACATTTTCTGGGAAAGCCTAGCAAAACAGACCCAGGTATATGCTGGGTTTGCCTAGTTTATTGTTACTGTTTATTTTTCTACAGAGCTAGTCTAGTTTGGTTTGGTTTCAAAACTGACTGAAAGCAGTATCGCTTTTCTGAGATTCTTGCAAAATTCAAACTGTAATAGAGATGTTATTTGACAGTAACCATAGGGTAGAATGCCAGTTCACAGCCTTTCCTACAATTTCCGTTGTGAGGAGAAGTAAAAAGGGAATGTATTCAGTATCAACTATATACTTGATGTATCCAATGAAAGCACGTGTAAGCAGTAAATCTCTATTCTTTCCTTGTATACCACAGTGTAGAAGGCAGCTGACTAAAGGAGGCAGTGTGAAAGAATATGAACTGCATTTGCATGTATTCTGTGCTCCAGAAACCACAAAAAGGAATGTGAGTGGGAGCAGTAGGCTGGCTATGCTGCCCTAGGACTGTCTGGCTGTGGCTGTGGCCTGGAATTACCTTCCTGACTAATCACCACTTCACTTTCATAGGACTCATTTATGAAACGTCTCTGCGAATAAAGCAAAACTCTCTCACCTACATTTCTTCCCCAAAGAACAATACTCCTAGCATTAAAGATTATGTAATGGGACACTTAAATATAAAAAAAGAAAAATGCACTCAAATCATTTGGGAAGTTCAGGAAACTTTTCTTTTTGGTACTCCTTTATCCTGTGAAAGGGCTTGCTTTATCTACCGATAGGTTTCTATTACCTTTCAGCATTCTACCAATTCTTCTCTGCCCCTCATTGATTGCCACATCCCAAAACTCTTACCATATGTATTAGCAGATGTGATGGTGAGGTTGGAACTGATTTACAGATTGCTTTTAACTTCAATTGTTTTTTAAACCAATACAGCTAAAGCAGTAGAAAACCCTGGATAAGAGACAGCCCTGCTGTGTTTAAGAGTTGATTATTGTGGTTTAATTTAAACCTCTCCCTAAATCAAATTGACATAAGCCTGCCTGATATCTATTTAACTTTCCATATTATTTTTACTTTTGTTTAATTAAATCCATTTTGAATTATGCTTTAAGGCAAACTTGCTCAACTCTGTATGTACACAAGCTCTGATGGTGTTACCAAGATCCCATTTGGAAATGGTACAGCTCATTAGCTTTGTTGGCTCCCAGAGAGTTAAAAGCAGTCTGAATTTCCTGCCAATTCAGTGGTATCATTTAGTTTGTATTTAAAAGCTCGTGCTTCCTTTTGACCCATGATGGTCAGCAAGCACAAGCACTGAAGGGCCTGGTCTTTCACCAGCGTTTGCAAGTGGAGAGGAGCTCTGAGACTTTGGATGAGTGCGGTGCATTGCCTTTTGCTTCCTTTTACTGCTGTTTTACAGAACAGAAGGAAGAGACAATGCAAGCTTTTGTGCAAAAGTGAGGTGACCTTTCCAAGTTACATGTGGGATCTGCTGCTGTTTCTATAGAGACCAAATGCATTAACCTGAGTCAAATGGGAATGTCTGAGGCTCATTGAAAAAGATATCGTTTCTCAGAGAAGGCTGGAAGATTTAAGTAAAAGAGCTGATTCATGTGTTTTACTTTTTAAGCAAAGGGAAGCTACATTTAAACTTCCTCAATTGGCTGTCTGAGTAAGGACCTACTCTTAGTGTCTGGTTTCTCCTCTTGAATGGCTTCCAGTTTCAACTTGCATCACCCTTACCAAAGAGCTGTCCTACTTTAGGGTCCCAAATGCTTTTCAGGTTGAATGAGACTTTATGAGAATTGGTTTAGGGCCCAAGAAAGATGCTTCTTGCTCAGTCAAAGAAACTGCAAAAATACTCTAACATGCTCTTTACATTGATCACCTAGCACCCCTGAGCTCACAAGCCAAATCCAAATCTCTACTCAGGGCAGGTTCAAACACATTCTGCTTCAGATCTAAACTCATTTTATTTCAACACTCATAACTAGGGCACAGAATAAAATATTTTTGATTATGTGGAAAAAAAGATTTTTAAAAAATCTAAAGGACACAGTTGCCTTCCTTTTCTGGGAGCCAACAATAAAAAAGAATAACAATAAATTTCTACACTAACTACTAAAATTATCTGTTTGCACTGATCTAAGGTGCTGAATCTATTTAATTTGCAGGTAGGTGGACACGAACTATGGCCCAAATACTGCTTGCTGTCACCTGTAGTGAACTAGATGCTATCTGATCATAGAAAGAGATTCAGCTCCTGCCTGTGTGAACATGGAGTTTACTTTTTCAGTAGGGGAGCAGCGGGTAAAGCTAGGAATCTCTTCAAATCCAAATAGAGACCTAGGAACTATATACATTTGGTAAAATAAAACTTTGTGAAAAATCATCCCCCAACGCCTTCCACTTGTTTCCCCACTGTAAATGGAAGTCTGAAAACAAAGTTTTTCTGTTTAATGATTTTTCTCTTTTCACTTCTTTCTCACACACTCATATGTTCACCTCTGGCTTTGGGAAGGGGCGGTATACCTGCTCCGCTGCAGAAGTTAACAAAATACAAAAAAAAGTGAACAGCAACCCATTAAAAAAAAGAAAAACATGATAATGAAATAGCATGGAACTTAAAGGCTGATAGAAAAGGATAACTGGACAAACACTGCATGGGAGAGAACTATGTATTTACAAACAGGAAAAAATCTTATTGTCTTCCATGAGAAAGAAGTATTACTTTGAAATACACTATTAATTTGAACTGTGGCGAACTTCTGAATACTTTAAGGAAAGTATTATTCAAAAATGGCAGTAAGGCAGCCAATGCATAAACAGCTCTTTATCTCTTACCTAGCTTGGCTGGCTTTCAGATAAACAAATGGGATAAAAGTTTGTTTTTACAAAGTCTCCTTTGGATGCAAGCATCTCCAAAGTACTTTATGAAATGACCCTTTGAGAAATATAATATCTAACACATAGTAAGTTAGAAATGCAGTATTTGGCAAAATAGAGAGACATGCTGTGTATCAGCAATTAAATAATTGTTTTTGTCATATCAAATATAAAATTAAATATTTCTAAATGGCTTTAATTTTTCATTCTGCTCACCAATCACATAACTCTTGCAAAATGCTGCTCTAAGGGCCTGAACACTATAGTTTTGATGGCACCCTTCAGTGCTGCATGTTAGCTTTCCTGGAATGCTTAATGATCAATTTTAGGATGCGCTTTGAGCAATCATTTAATTGTGCAACCCTATGGTGAAGGCTGAGGCTTAAACATAAGTCATTTAAAATATCTCGCTTTTCCTGTTTGCTGGCTTGCTGCAGCGGGGAACAAGCAGAGCTTGTGCATTGTCTGCAGCCAGTGCTATGGGTTATAACAGATTCTGCAGAGTGAGAGCATGCTGAGAGGAGGAGCGCGCTGATGAGGAAGGGAGAGGCTTTCTAAACTGGAACTGTTCTGACCTGGCACTCCTTGAGTATTTATTCTTTGTTTGATAAGGGTTAAGCTTTTTATTAAAGACATTCATGTGGGCACTTTGCGTGCCTGCATAATGCGATACCTCCAGATAAATAAAAAAACATTAGCTTCAAACACAATCCTGGTTTATCCAGTGCATTAGAACATGCATATGAATAGACTGGAAATATTGACACAGAGTAATGGAAAAGGTTAAGTCAATGTTTGCTCAATGCTGCAATCCAGAAGTCATTTTTAGTGCGACAAATGCTGAGATTCCTGAGCAGGAAGTAAACAAAAAGGTCAAAGCAATTAACAGATAAGTTAGGTGAGCTCAGTGCAGGCACAAACAGGCACAGCACAGCACTCTGTTTGCTTCAGTCTGCTAGTTACCTGAATCCACTGGCAACATCCTGTTGGCCACAGCTTTGCGATCGTGTTGATTTTCCTCCCTTTTAGAGGGCACCAACTCTGTCCATAGTTATAGGTATGTGGCAGCCAGCAAGGTCAAGGGCCTGCTGGGCATTGGGGAATACAGGGATGAGTGTTTGTGGGGTTTGTGCTCATCGAAATAGGGAATTGCTCCTGTTCATATTGGCAGCAATGAATATATTGACTTCTCGAGCAGCAGGACTGGGAGTTGAAGGAGTCATCAATCTTGTTACAGAGAGTATTGAGCGGAAGTATAATAGATGCTCTGTCTAGTCGGTATATTTTTCATTTGCAATAGCAATGTATCACTGGAAAACGTGGGAATTGATCTGATAGCCAAAATCAGTAACTAAGGACAAGCAGCGCAGTTCAGGAAGGCAGGTTCGAGAAGGTCAGTAAGTAACAGGTCTTCGAGCTTTCCTGGATAGCAGCCTGCAGAGCCAGTTACCTGGCCAAACTCAGCTCTGTTTGCCAGCTGCTGTAAATTACACCGTCTGCAAAAATCCCTCAGAGATTGATATAGCAGGGAAGAAGTTCTGGTGCCCCTACTCAAGATGGAGAATAAGAGAGAGTGTGCCGCACCTCAGCTGATCTCCTCCTGTACCTGGAGACTTCCAGGCACTTTAAGGGAAGCATGTGTTCGCTGCATGAGGGAGGATGTGCTGATGCTTTATGAAGCCAGAGATGATGTGTTCTGAGGTGGCCAAACATGGCAGTTTACACACACTCAGCAAGAATTCGCTCAGCCTTATAAAACTGGTGCCACTTGCTGTGATTTACCTGCTTGCAGCTGTTGTTGCACTAAAAGCTGTACATTACTTTCTGCATGGGGAAACATCACTTCACACTGGGCAGCAGTGAAGCAGTTAATGTGATTTTTGTGGCAGAGCTAAAAGCTCCTTGCAAGCCTAGGTAAGTAAGTCAATATTGCAAAACAAATTCCACGAAGAATCTCAGGTTCTTGGGAAGGAGAACCTTCATTAAAGCAACATGAGGAGTGGTACACTTATTTCCCACAGGTGAACCACTTAACACCTTAAACTTGCAAAAATGAAATTTATCCCCTTTATTCCAAAAGACATTCTACCTAGTAGTGCCCTTTGGGGATTATAAAATCAAAATCTCTGACATTTTCTTGAAACTGCTGAGATGAGAAGGAGGGCATAAAGTTCACATTGCTGGAGCTAGTAACAACCAGAAGAACAACTGGAATGTTGTGTAGCGCAAGATTTTTCTCCTTAAATACATAAGCTGTCTTTGGCTAGATGCAATTTCTTCTGCAAGAAGAAATTAATGCTCCCACAAACGCTAGATGTATAGTATAGATGTCATACAGAGAGAGACAGAACCAGAGCCTTAGACTGCATCTCCTCCAAACTCTGCATCCAAATGCAGATATTTTTCAGATGAGGCTCATTTCTATCTGAAGTTTCTATCTAACATGTCAATGTAAATTTGCAGCCACAAATACAAATACTTGAAGAAATACATGCAACTGGGAAAAGTCTTGAGTGAATGAATACAGTTCAGGACTTGGTGGGAAGACTGAATAATCTGGGGCTGTTTGCCCTGGAGATGGGAAAATGAAAGGGCAACATAACAATGCCTTCAATGTGCATAAAACATTGCTGCAAAAGGAATCTGTCCTTTATTTTCATTTCAGACAGTGCAAGAAACAAAGCACTTAAACTGAAACAAGATTCAGGTCGGGTGCTAGGAAAATAGACTTTCTAGCAGCAATACAGTGAAGCACGAGAGCAGCTTGCCTTGGAAGCTCTTGGAATCTTCTTTGCCAGGTGTATTTAAGACCTAGATGAACCTGGTGACCTAAATTTAACAGACATTAACTTGTGAGGAGGCCAGACCAGCCTGCTCCTTGAAGTCTCCTCCAACTCTGCCTCTTTGACTCAGCACCTGGTAGGAGCTGACATGGAAGGGGCAAGTTCCATGTCCCAATGTACTTAACAAGGAGGTGAAGGAGGGATGGTGTTTACCTGAGCAGAGCAACCTGTCAAATCGCATGATTTACTTGTGTCACTGAGACTGAGTTAACTCTTCAACAGCACAACTGGAGAGTTTCCATCATCCCTCACTTACATAATTCAGAAAGGGAAATACTCCGTTTTTATCCTGTCTTCTTAGAAAATAGACTCTCCATTCCAAATAATTTCCAGCTTCATACAGTTATCCTTGAGTCCATCCACCTTTTGAAATGCAAGTTCAGAAACAGTCTTTAGAACTCAAAGTCTTTGGCTTCAGTTTTCATTCTTGCTGTCTTTTTTCTCCTTGTGCATGGTTTCCATGATGGTAAATAAGACTGGAGAGGTATTTACACAGTTTATCAATTACTTTCTTAGCCACAAAACAAGACAGCATCAGGCAACACTTGTTCAAGGGTAGAATTTTTTTAAAATGAAAATAGATTTCCAAGTTGAAGCTTGTAGAAGTCAAAGGGGAATTGCAGACAACAATAAATACACAGTATGAAAATGTCTCCCCATATAAATGACTCTCACAGAGAGCAACTTTTCTAATGCCATATATTTGAGACACTCAGGTAAATCTTTAGAAAGAAATATGCCTTTGAACCTTGAAAATAATGCACAACGTAGGTACACAGTTGTACTATTTTCCCTGGCATCAACTGCATTTGAGATTTTGGGAACAGCTTGTATTACCTCATTCATCAAGCTGTTGTCCTGTTCTGTGTCCCCACATTATTTTAACTTGAAGTATAAAAATGTTTCTGTTTTTTTTAATCATTTATATGTAACAGATATCAAACTGCAAAGAGGGCAATAGGAGTGAAAGGGCTAAAGCAATGCCTACTAGGTATATGTGAGTCTATGAAATAGCTCACCTGGAGGTAAACCAAAATATTGGATATGAAAGGCTTTTCTTTTTGTAGTTTTTTCAGGACATATTTAGACTTAGAAAACTAAATGTGTTAGACATTTCATAAAAGTCTCTCACCATGCTCAGAGTATTGAACTGACAGGCTAAGATGAAAAGGAGAATTAATTAGAAGTAGCCTTAACAGGAATCGGGAAACTCTTGGAAATGGATCAAATTCTTTGCATGCTGCGGGAGAAAAGAAGAGGCTGTTTGATTACCTAAAACAGAAGGACGAGCAAACATTTTTTGATCTTGAAATCAACCGATCCAAAGCAATTTGCACCTGATATATGGAATGTTTACACAACAGCCTGCAATATGATATAAAAACACCTAGGCAAACTTTAAATGAGTTTAGCTGGGTAAAAAGGAGTAGCGTAAATTAGCAGGAATAGAGATCCATTCTGACATGGTTAGATTGCTTTCAGTGCTTGCGATAAATTGTTTCAAGCTCTCTCAAATATTTTCATGCTACACTAGTGAAGATTTCTCCATTCTGCTGTTTCATTGCAGGAAGTGGTACTGTGGTTGAACAGAAAAGATGGAAATAAATGAATTTTAAGTTGACCTGAAACAGTCTTTTTTTGTTTTTCCGTTTCTCCAAAAGCGGTTTGTGTTTAAAATCCTTATATTTGATCTATAATCATATGTTTTCTATAGCTTTTTTGTTCTTTTTTCCCTACATTTTACATTTCTAAGTAAAACATTCTTTTGAAACAAAAAAGATGCTTTTAAAAATTGAATTTTAATGAGGAGTGGGGCTTGCTGAAACAATTTGTGTTCGGTAGTAATTTGTGCATACATCTACCTTTTTAGTATTAATGTAGTTAAAAATTGTTTGCTCTGGGCCAGTCAGCATTTTCAGTGTATTTGACTAAACGACCTAAAGTTATCCTTGTGTGTCTGCTTAGCCACATACATCCTCCAATCTTAATACCAAAAATGGACTTATGGCCAACAAGCATGAGAAAATTACACATCTCTCTCTGTTCTTTTCCTGCTGCAGTGTACTCAGGCAACATCATGAGTGAATGCTGAATGGAAGACCTACATCCATTCAAAAGAATTCCACCCTTAGCAAACATAGAAGAAAATGTAATCTTCCTAAAGCTATCAAGGACTTCTTTTGTGTCCCACACTATCTAGGATATATCCAGTTCATCCATTCTCCTTCTGAGAGAAAAAAAGAAGAGAATTCAAGCATGTAGCAAGAGCCTTGGAAAGTATTGTGGCTTATAGGTTAAGAAGTAAATTTGGATAATAGGGCCCATACGACACAAGCTAACAGTACATGTTCTACCTAGAGAAGAGGAAACAACTAGGGGATTCAGCAAAGAAGTGAATATGGGCATCTTAAAAAAAGAGACTTCAAGCCAGCAACCACTGAAAAGACTATAATCAAAAATCTAAAATTTCCTCCTTGGGCTAAACTGACTTAAATACTATTAAAATCCTGACTGCAGATGGTGCTTTCCTATGTGAAGATTTAGAAGGCAGAATATTTTGTTTAATAATGAAGAACAGCTATTATCCCTAGGATACACTGTATTTTCATCGCCCTACTTAAAACTATTTTGCCCTCGCCATCCTTAAAGGACAATAATTTAATGGAAATCACTTTTTTTGTCTCAAAATACACATTCCGTCTCAGTGCCATTTAATATGCTCCAAAAAACCAAGACACCTCTCTGAAGTTGTCTATTGGGCAAAAATGTATGTTGCAAATGTGCATAGAGGAAAATAGTTTCAGAAATATAGGCAGGGATTTTCAGCAGTAAGTGAAGGGAAAGAATCCAACAGCCAGCACCTCCGGACATACCACAATTACCCTGGGGACATCTACACTGCCTTGAAAAACAGTAGAAAGGAACATAAGAAAAACAACACAGCTGAAGGAAAATAAGATCATCAAACTTTTAAAAGCAACACAAACCACTTTCAGGAGCAGTGCAAGGACAGAAAGAGTGCACCAAATTCAGTTAGCAGAATACCCAGGTATTCCTTGTAGATAACTTGGCTTATTGTAATAAACTGCCCCCTCCTTCTCATATTAGCTAGGTTTCAAATGACTATAAGAAACAAGCCAAGGGTATATGGCTGAAACAAATCAATGAGCAATACTTGTCACCGAAAGAGGCAGGCAGTGCCACATGAGGGCACAGGCTGCATTAAAATATTTGCTAGTTTTTTAGACAGGCAATTATCACCTCAGTCTTTTGCAGGCCTCTGATGTATAATGTCATATTCGCACACAAACACGTTCTCTCTCACTTCTGCAGTTGCCATTTTAACCGCATTTCTCTAATTGAGCTCTTTTGGTGGGGATTAGCTAGCTGTTTTAACACAGCAGCTATGGCAGTTCACCTGGAAGAGATGAGGACCAACAGGGTCAGACAAGCAATCAGACAAGTTAATCAACCTCTGAATAGGAAAATGACAGAACAGGGAAGCAGTGTATTCTGTACAAATCAAAAGCTTTCGTGAGAGCAGCCCATTGAGCTATACGCAGTCTTGTTCACCACAGAAAGTCAATAGTAAAAAGATTTCAGGGGACCAAAGGAGCATGCTTTACTGCTGACAGCAGTCAGAGCTGTGTGATTGTATCTTACCAGAAGTAAGTACCCCAAAGAGAAAGACACTTGTTACGTGTGCATATCCCTCGAGATGAACAGCTGATGTCTTCTTTCCCTTAACAAGCCTAGCAGGCTCTGGAGGAAGTTTTCAGGACTCAGTTTTTAGTAACTGAGGAACTCTCCTTCCTTTTCCCACGCCCAGGCTGGCTTATTCACACCACAACTTCAACAGCAGCACAATAGCTTTGTGACAGCATCACTGAAGTTACCACAACCCTTGCAGGAGTATGGCTGTAAATGGAGAGGGAAGGAACAGGAACGCCAAAGCACGGCTTAGACTTCACTCCCTACTGGCCCAGACATAACAGACTGCAGCTTAATGCAACCTAGTGGGTTTTTTATTAATAATGTAGTATTACCTTGGCTGTAGCAATGCAGACTAGATGCTTTTAACCGACCAATCAAAGAAAGAAAAGCAGAGAGTTATGCTCCTGTAAACACAGCTGATTCTACCTCTGGTGCTTCACTTGATCTCAAAACAATCTTCCAAAGGAAGACAAAACACCTTTAACAAAAGTACATTTTACCTGGAAGACTGAAAGGCTTCCCATGAATGATAAAATTGTACATGTTCAATATTAGCATTTACGTTATTGTTCCAAAAAGCACAAAGACAGAAATGTTTAGACATTAGATTGTCAGTCTCTGAGGCAAGGGCTATATTTTCCATCTCTTTCTGTAGTGCGTAGCATAATGAATACCACTGCAAGCTACATAAGTAGTGACTACTTACGTACTTCCAATACCTACTTAGATGCCTCACAATGTGTGAGCAAACACTGAATAAAGCATTTTTTATTATCTAAAATGTCACTATTGGGAGGAATTATTAGTTTCTCCACCAGTAACTCCAAGGGTGGATACATAAGCAGGCAAAGCTTGCTATATGTAACTGCTGCCTGATATTTAAAGATTAAAAATGAAATAAAATCCCATGCATCTTTCAATTGCTGTAGCCTGCTTACACACACTATACCTGTGAGCACTGAAAATCAAAACTAGTCTCCTAAGGTAGAGCAACTCCCTACCTGAACAGTGCTCATCTGTCTCTGTTCATGTTGAAAATCTCTGAAAATGTCTCTGACATCTGTTTTCTTGAAATACCCAAGTCATTCTGAAATTAGTGGGCATTATGAACCTAAATGATTGTGGAGATCTGTGTCCTAATATCAGGTGAATTCTTTCTACCCTCTTTCAACATTTAGGTCTTTAAAGCAGCAGGCTGAATACTAGTTGCAAATGACTGCTGAGAATACGAGACCTTTGAAATGTGGCCTAAAATCAAATCTTGCTGTACAATATTAATGTACTGGATATATTGCTCATCACTGTGCCCAGATTGTTTAAAAATGTTGCTGAAGGAGGCTATTGCGCGAGTCCTTCATACAGACAGATCTGCCAGGTTCTGTTAATGATGAAGCTAAACTGTACTTGATACCGTGGATAATACATCTTTTGTTGCTATGTGGGTAAGCACAATAATCGAAACTACTTAGAGCATAATTGGAGTGCTCTATTTTAAAAGGCAATAATCTGGTTTCCAAGGGGACTAACTATGAGGCCTAAAGCCTGTAGTTTTTCCCAGTGCAGGAATTGGATTATTATGGAGAAAACCAGAGCACCCATCCAATTCAATTACCCCTGTTGTATTACAAATGTAAAAGGGGAAATTGTATTTATCCAAAAAAAGAAAGTTTCCCACTCTTCCCCTTCCAACCCACTTAGAATGTACCCTGGAAGCACTTGGTCTCCTGCTGACTACAATGGGCGGTTTGTGCTCAGAAAACTTGCAAGGTTTGTTCCTTGCTGATTGTCCAGCGACCTCTTAAACTCTTCTTCATCCTACATGATCAAAATGCTGGAGCTTGGCAGACTGTATTTAGCCACCCAGAAAACTGATGCATTTACAATTCCTTGCTGGTATTTTTGTGATCAACAAAAAATGTAGTTGAAAAAAACACTGCTTGGAGGAAGGCAAAACATTTGCCAAGTATAAGTCAACTTCTACAAAATTTGGTCTCTTCGGGGGGAAAAAAGTTACTTGTAACTTCCAACTAAAAGTGTGGGGGGGGGAGAGGGGAGATACTGTGTTGCCCACTCCAGAAGTTTTTAATTTGTATTTTGATATGCTGTGTTGCTCTGTTCTGACTGGATCCACATCCTGAAATGACTAGGAGGTTGTATGAGCTGAATAGCTGATCAACATATAGATACTGAAAATCCTGAAGTGGGAAACGAACTGCTGCACTTTGATTTACAAGAGAACTGGTGCTAGGCTAGGATAGTCTGCCTGACTGTCCTACTGTTTCAGGGTGTTTCTAGACAGCTACAAGAGCTACCTGCCCTGCTATTGGGCTAGTGTTTAATTAAGCACTCTAATCAAAGCTTTGTTGCACTGGCTTCTAGCATTGTATGGGCCAGCTCATCCGCTAGTAGGGTTCACTGTAAAGCTGTATCTGTCGCTTCCCCTTTGCATTTTCTCCACCTTCTCCCTCTTTGTTAACAGGATTCCTTTCCTCTTCTTCAGTGATTTGGATTCTTCAACAATTTAGATCCTGTTTTGGTTTTGTGTTGACTGCACATATCTGTGGCCAGATCAAATTCATTAGGCTCCATTAAAAACAAATGCAGCTGAGCCTATTTTATTATTCTGTTTCAAATACAGTCATGTATCTAGGCATGATATGCTGAATTACTGAGCTTTAATCAGTATGCTCTGCAAATAGTCTGGCAGCTCTGTTGGAGTACACAGAAAACATGCTCAGAGGGCAGCACCAGTGCATTTTAGGATGATTTATTGTACAGAGAGAATAGCATGAAGTGTCAGCCACTGTATTTGCACTGACCTGGTTGGGGAAACCCACTCCCTTCTCATCACAGAGGGTTGTGAAGGTCTGACCATAAGAAGAGAAAAAACATATTCCAGGCTATTTAGTACATTTGTTGGTTCTAAATTATAAGTAGTGGTCCAGTAGCACTAGAGGTCTGACACTTGGCTTTTTTTTCTGCTGTAAACTTTGAGTTCAGTGCAGCCTTAATAAACTGTGCCTTCTCACTGCAAAGGATTGAATGGACCACTTCATCAGAATAAGCTCCCTATGGTAGCTGGACAAGCTCTTTGCAAATCCTGCACATTACTGCAGATGCAACTGTGGCCAGAGGATGTCCTGATGATCTACTGCCAGTGTCTCTGGTAGGTGGTCAAAACAAACATTCATCAAGAGAGCAACACCTAATTTTGCATATGCTTCTACTGCAACTCTAGTGCCATACTGCTGAGGCTAGACAGATGTTGCTATCTGAGCTAGCCAGGAAACCCTACTCTGCACTGCAGGCACAGCAGTGACATCTATTTTCAGTCTGAAAACAGCTGGAAAAAACAAGAATCTCCTGACCCTCCTGTTTCACAACCCTCTGCATATGCAGAGCATTGTGAAATAAACATTATAAAGATTCTTTCTGAGTTTTTGCAGTTGGCAGTCTGAAAGACATGGGTTGGGAGCTGATGAAACAAATGTTGCTACAGCAGGCCCCTCACAATAAGTTTCCTTTTCATACTCTGGCAGTTGGGTCCAGATCTCTAGGAACTTTTACATCTTCAGCCATTATAGATTTTAGCAGGAATTAGACATTGTGCAGTTTGGCTTCACTGTATATTTGTCCATTGCAGAGCTTTGTCATACTTTGTTTTCATAATTTGTTTTAGGAGCATGGGATTCCAGGAGACCCTGTGAGCCATCAGAACCAGTTCTTCAAAATGCAGGTAACAGCCATTCAACAAATCACCATGCACAATTAGGTGAAAACATCTCCATTTCTCTGTGCCTTCCATTCAGACTTATGATATGTGACTGGAGGAGAGCAAGCCCACCAGAATACCTGCCTGACACAATGCTTGTTTTTAGTCAGTGCTGTCAGTGTCTCCCTTCTAGGGGAAATAAACTCAAATATGAATTAGACAACTTGGAAAAGAGTTTGCTATCAGAAAGGTTTCCAGTGCAGTTGTAACAGACCTAAATGGATAGAATTGTTTTATTGCAGATGAAGCACCATTTAAGAAAAAATGAGAGTTCTAATACCATGCAGTCCTTGACAGCTGCATTTAGAATAGGAAATATCAAAACACAGCCCAATAACAGCTCAGTAAAAGTTGCCTTTTAAATGGCAACTAGTAAATGCCAGGGGCAAGGTTACAAAGCAGCTCGTTAGCAGCTGAAGTGTACTTGAGCCACTTCTTTCTCTCTTTCTCTCTCACAACAGGAGGCAATTTTAGACTGCGAAGCACAGATGTGTCTGGCAGATACATCCTTTTTCCTGCATCTTAAGTAAGTGTCTCAGAGATTCTGAGCCATTAATCTCATCAAAAACAGGTACTCAAATAGGATTAGAAAAAATATAACAACAAAAAACACCTAAGAACTGTTACTAGCAATAAGAACCAAATGGATGCCTCCTGCAGTGAAAAAAATACCGTCTGCTATTGCTATTATTAGTTGGACTCCTAGAACAAAGGCAAAAGGAATCCATTTATCTGTGCATTTCTTGTTCATCCGTGCTTTTAGTATCAAATACCAATTTCAGGCGCATTCCCTTAAGCATTTTATTTAACTACTCCACCATGCACATATGGGTAGACAAGCACATTGTCATGGTGGTGACTAATGTAGTCATTTTGCATTTTCATGATTATTTTTGATTGGTGAGTTAAGCAAGCACAGCTCCTTCTCCCTTGGATCTCCATGCACAGACTGGTACCCCAAAGTCAGATCCTTCCTGTCTGTCAAAGCAAAAGCAGGGATGTGTTTAACCCAGGAGCAAATGGATTGAACCTCACTTTTTCACAGGCAGGGATTCTCCTCCCATCTCTTCAGTCCACTACAAATGGAGCCCAGCAGAAGCAATATGAAAATGGTATGTACCATACAGTTCTCTCGCTAAATATTCCAATAGAGAGTCAGTGCAATGTCATGTAGCCTCTGAGACTGCGAAGAATTATTAACTCAATCTGATGCTTTTGGAGACTGCGGCATGGGTTGGTTTCAGTGAGTCATCTGCACGAGGTTGGACACAAAGGCATTGCCAGGATGGGAACTTTCAAGTTCTGTGTCTAGGACCTGGGCTTCATTATAAATTACCTTCTGACTCTGCATTTTGTGCACCATACGTAGTACACAGGCACCAGATAAAGTTTTAAGAGAAATGAATAGTGTTTTCCAATATAACCCTTGAAAAATGAGGTTAGCCTTTGACTGAATCTCTGCACAGCAGTTAAAGCAAGGACTCAACAATTACGAAACCTAGGTTTTATTGCTGACTGACTGTACGGTCTTGAGAAAGTTGTTCTTTGTTCAAATGGCTCAATGCCATTTGCTTCCCCATCTGAGAAAGCTGATACTTTATCCTATGTACAGATGTGGGGTTTAGTGACTTGCTGTTTATAGTGCACTTTGACATAGGCATACAAAAGACTTTTTGAAAAAGGAAGCTAATAAGGCTGATTGTAACATTTTCAGTGTTTTCAATTTCAGGTGTTTTCCCCTCAAAGTTAAAATAAAATCAAACTTTTAAAGAATATTTTTCTTACCTAGTTAGAAATGATATATTTAAAGTAATAAAAATGTTACAGAAAAACTTTGGTTCATTTTTTAATCCCCCCCCCCAAAAAAAAATTTTTTTCCCCGTTTTTCAACTACCCTACAATTTATCACTATTATCAGAGCTCGGGAAAAGGTTTTCTCTGCACTCCATTCCTGAGAACACATTGTCTGTTTGCCAACCAGCACAAGCCAGTTTTTCTTGAGCTCAAATTTATTCTCCATCTTCATCCTGCCAAAACAGCTTGTGTCTTCTGACACACAACAGTCAAACCAAACTCCAGACACAGATCTGGATCCATCCACAAGGTGAAACGTAACATTCATACAACAAAAGCAAGTTAACCTCTTGTGTACGCTTACTTGATGCAATTCAGACACTTTGCCTTCTAAAAACCACCTCTTTAGAAAAAAAGGTGTATAATATTATGCTAGCAAAATCTCTATTCATTTGCTAACTTCTATGCAGAACTTCTCGCATGGGTTTTTCACCAGAATAGCCCTAGGTGGCTTTAATGCTTGACTGATGTTGCATCAAAGCTCATACAGTATTTGATATAATTTACTTATTGCTTCCAGTGTAAGCTTCTTTCCAAGTTGTTTCTTTTAAATGAACTGTTGCTTTAATGCTGTAAATATTCAGCAAACATCAATATTATGCCCAGCACAATGAGGTTCAGTGTACCAGTGCCAGGTTTTCATTGATTGCTGCTTGTATATGCCAATTTTAAGACAAGCTTTTAATAAGCTCAAAACATATTTCTGGGACTGGTCTCAAAATGTCTCTAGTGGAATAATCAGGCTTGTAAGTGGTTCAGAGAAAAACAACAATTTTATTCAAGTATTCCAGCCCAGATATTCAATCTAAACAATCTCTAACTTTGCCTCACTAAGCAAGTCTCAAACTGAATGTCCAGCTCGCCATATCACCTCTGAAGGGTAATTTAGGGCTTTTCCCAACCATGCCACCATTGCTTTTGTGGAGATTGTAATCCCATGTGGTAGGAAGGCCTTGGACTGCTCCCACGTCGCAGCCCCCAGGTAAGAGGCACTTGCTGCTCTCCTGGCCTTCATGGAGCCCAGAGGTCCAAGCCCTCCTCCCTGAACTCCCAGCAGGTGTCTTGCACAGGCTGCCTGCAGCCCACCCTGCCACTGACCCCTGCATTGTCCCATGTATTAACTATCAATGGTATCTTCATCAGCAGACTGGGCTCTCCTCCCGCTCAAAAACCTTGACACTGGGAAGCTCCCCAGCTCTTGACACAGAGGTCTGCAGGACACCAGGCTTCAGTCTGAAGGACCCAGGCAGCAGTGGAGGGGAAGCGCATGGCAGGACAGCGGAGAAAGGGAAGCAGGCCAGGGCTGTAAGAGCAACAGCAGGATAAGAAACAGGATTTCAGTGAAAAGTACCAGAACAACATAACATAGCAGTTGAATGAAGAAGCAATTTGGGAGGTGGAATGTGAAAGTGAATGTATGTGAGGACTTTCCTCTGTCTCTTGACCGCCAACACTAAGAGTCTCTCTGTATTAGCAAGCTGTTAGCTTTGCTATCATATTCTAACAATTCTAGCAGTTCTGCAAATGAAAGGTGAAGCAAGCCTGGAGTTTTCTGGGAAGCAAAAGAGCAAAGAAAAAGCCCACAAACAAATGGAGAATACTTTTTTGATGGGAAACTGTGATTGTTACAGTTTAGTAGGACCTTCGAGACAGTGAGTGAATATTTAAAGTCACTGTGATGATTTGGTCACATTCATGGAACATATTTGGTCACATTAATACTGTAAAGCAGAAAAGTCTGAGAAAAATATATTTCATCAAAGTGGAAAGGAAATATAAGCACATCAGTAGAGTCATTTCATAGATACACAAGTTGATTTTCAAGTCTTTAGATTAAAAATAATTCCTTAAAATTAACTTTTCCAGACCTTAAGTCAGGAAAACAGGTCATAACTAAGACTTCAGCTCACCTAGGGAGATAACTTACGTTTTGCTTTACAATGTTTTTTCCACGTAGACCAACATAAGTGAAACAAAATATTCTGCAAACCCCTCTTGCAAAATGTGAACCCTTGTCTGAAGTTCAAATGCAAGTGTATTTGCCTGGCTCATTTTCATCATCCAGCACATTTCAAGAGCTATGATTTTGACTCTAGAATCAGTGCTCTGCTTTCTATTATAGACTGAAGCATGGTTCCCATGGGAACATTAATTTCACCTGTGGCAAAGAGAGATTCCACAATACAATTTAAACTGGGATAACTCAAATCTAAACAAATAGGACAAACTTTTAGGAGTAGGAAATACAAATAGGAAAAAGAAAAAGGTTTTCCTTTTTTTAATACAAGAGATGCAAAACCTGAAAGGAACCTGCTATTTATGCAGCCTTTCTGTGATGTGGTTAGGTTAAATTTAGATTCTGAAGGTGGTCTGTTTTTCTTGTTTTGTATTTTTAAAACCCCATCGCCACATGTACATTGACTTTATCACATATTCTATTATAGTAAGCAGATGCTATTCCCCCCATTGCAAAATTAGAGAAGTGAGTTTGAAAGGGATTAGATGACTTGCATAAGACCACACAGTCTACAGCAGGCCCTGGAAATGAGTCCAGATCTCTTGAGTCACAATCAAATACATTCTTGTAAGATCATCTTCCTTCTATGCTAGATTTTTTGCCTTATCATACATGAATACACTAATAATCACAGAGAAGCACCAGACTTGCACAGAAATAAGACAGAATTTGAGGGACTGAAGTAAACAACAGTCCATTTTCCCCAGTAGTCACCTTCTTTTTTTCTCATAGGACAACTCACTTGTAACCTTGAAATTCTGGAACAAGACCTAGTCATTCCATTTTCTTCCTCTCCCACCTTTTAAAAACCAAATCACATCCTTTTGCCTTGAACGTACAAGGCTGAACTCCCACTTTAAGCACATTCACAGGAACAAGCTCTCTCTTCTGCTCACATCAAAATCCTGAAGCTACTGCTACAAATGAGATGATAACCACTTTGGAGAATGGATCAAACAATCAGGTGACCTTCTCTGGGGCTCAGTAATGTGTGGTTAGAAATTGTTTGTTTGGGTGTTTATTTTTCATGTATTTCTGGCTTTGCCCGAGACTGAAAGTCTGAATGTCCAATATTGCTCAGAGACAGTCTTTTTCTATCTAGAGAGAACCTGAATTTTTAAATGATTAACAACCTTTACAAACTGATGGATTTTCTCCACAACACCAACTGCTCAGTGAGCTGTCTTCAATGTTTTGCAGCTCTAGAGCAAAATAAGAAAGTGTGCTATTTGCTGGAATTGAAATATCAATTAGATCCTGTGATAACTTAATTCATACCTTTAATGAAGAGTGACATTTTCCTTTGATGTGCAGGAGAGAAATTGCCCTGAGTATCAAAAATGTTTGCTAAGTTTGCTGCAAAAGACAATCTCTCTTTCTCTCCCCTTTCTGAAGTATTTTCCTTAAAGGGGGTGAGGCTTTTGAACTGAAAAATGTTCACTGAGCTTAATGCCTCCTGTCAGACTATATGCATCTGCCTCCCTGGATAACACAAAATAGTAGTCAAGCTGGAAAATACAAAAGTTCTTACACAGCTTATGTTTTATTTATTAATCTCAGAGGAAAGGAATGGGCCAAGGAAAAGAATGTGAGGTAATTTCTCACTCTTTCATGGTTTTCATTTCTCAGACAAGTCTGGGTTGAGGCCTAATTCCTTTTCCCACTTTCCCTGCTAACTTTCAGTGCACTTGTAGCCATCACAGCTGACCGGATCTCAGTGCCCAAGGATGGCAGGCTAGGACTGTAACACCCAGAGGCAATGAGCAAGTTGAAACATTACAGAATTAAAAAGGACTTGAGGGAATGTTTTTTTGGCTTAAATACCAGCCTATCTTAACAAACTGCGAAGGACTTCCTGTCAAGGTCTGGCTTTAGAATCCATTCTGATCTTCTGGTGATGGGTGTCAAAGGAACCTGGGGTATTTGATAACTACTGTCAGTGAAAAGATGTAGCTGAATTCGAGAACGATATTTACTCACCTAAGGGTTCAGTTCAGTACTTAATACAACTGATATGCTACTGAAATAATGAAATCAGCCTAGGGATGATTTTATTTTTCAAATATAGCTAAAAAGTTGTTTTTGGCCAAACGAAATGAGGCACAAAGCTGTTTTGGTTTTTGGTTATTGTTTGATATAATGATCTCTGTTTCTTAAGCATTCTTAGTATCAGGTTTGTGACTTGAGCTTAAAACTGGAGGGATCAATCAAGACGCTTTTTCTGAGACTCTAAAAATTCCTATTCATTTTTGGAAGTGTAAACCATTAATACAGAGCTGTGAACAGTAGTTAGTAAACCATCCTTGCACAGAAACACAGCATCAATTATACCAGCTTCTTTCCATGTCTATTGTAGTGCATAGAAAAAAAATAATTTTTAAAATGCTGAAAAATAGTCCAAGCCTAAAGCTGTTTAAATGATTCAAATGAATGTGTTGTAATTTGGTTTCCATAATCTTTTTCTTTGCCTTCTTCTCATGCAAAAAAGGCTAAAGCCATTTCCTTCTGTTTGAAGAATTTTGTCCTCTTAAATGCGTTTTTCTGCAATGCAGTAGGCCCTTAATGGTGCAAATAGGATTATGGCCACTGGAGGAACAGTTTATCCTGATTTTTGAAACTCTAAATCCAATATTGTTTGAACAATGCTGGCTACTCTTACATTAATCTCTGTCCAAAAGACATTTGGAACTTTCTGTCAAAGTACATTGTCAAACAACAGTACAGTCACATGATTTACTACAATATCTCTGCTCCTTATAAAATAACAGTTAATCAAGCCAGACTCTGTATCTCTTTCCACCACCATATAAATACATACATTAGAGGAACCAAATTTTGGGCTGTCCTTCTCCAGAAAATTCCAGAGTCAGGCTAACATGGCCTCTGTATACAGACCTATGGGTGGTGGGCAAGTTTGCAGCTGACAGCATGGCCACAACCATTAACTGGGGCATTAGAAACCTCCCAAAATAAATCAGCTCATCCTGGTAACAGTTCTACCAAGATAACCGTATCTGAACTGGAAGCTTCTCCCAGCTCAGTTATGCTGGTTAAAGTCACGTCTCATCTTTTTCCTGACTTATATAAGCTGATAAAACTTGCCAGAATAATTCTGTTGGCCTGAGTTGAAGCTATGTAACGTGGGAGTCTGTCAAAATTTCCACTGAACGGATCAGTGAAGATGTAATCTGCATGGCAGTCAACACTGAAACCTGCCTTTGCTACCTGCATTGCAGGCCAAATGCAGCACTGCCAACCCTACTTCTCAACTATGCTGGCTCTGCGTTGTGAGCTACCAAAGTATAAACCCTAAAATCTTCCTGTGTATCCTGCAAACAATACAGTGGAGAAATGCTTATGCCATCACTTCCTTCCTGGCTTGTTCTAACCCAGACTGTGCAGCGAATGATGCTTTCTAACCATGCTGTGCCCTCTGGCTGATGCCAGGTCAGCGGTGTAGTTGTCGCGCCCAGTCTACACAAAGCAGATGGTGGGCTGTAATTCAGAGGCTGTTCTGAATGCTCTTTTTGCTCTCTCCAGATGCTCCAAAGCTGCCATATACGATCCTGACTGTGCTTCTCCCTGTTGCCACCCAAAGGGGCACCATTTGAATAGATAAAGGACCTGTACCTTTGGCAAAAACTTCAGGAGTTCTTCAAAGGGATTACTTATGATTTTCTCTTAGGAGAAGAAAAGAATCACTGCAATATAGTGTGGAGAACAGGAAATGCAGGCATACAGCAATTGTCTCCAGCCCATCAAAACATCTGGCCTCCCTGCTGTCGCTTATATATTGTATGGCATGTATTTCCCCTTTCTAAGGGTGAGGCATTTAACTGGATGAGTGCAGGTGGGAAACTGCACAAGTGCGATACTGTTTCTCAGGGAATCATTTTAACTTCCATGGGTTAAATTCCTTTCTGCTATGACTAAATTTGGATCCAGTTCTGAGCAGGTGTTGTAGCACTTGCTTTTGAGCCAAATTCATCTTTATGGCCTAGAGGACATGAGGTGCACTCAGTGGTCTCTTTCAGGGGCAGATGCATGCGTGTACATGTGCATTTGTGCCTTGGGGGATTCCTCCACTATCCCCATTAGCTGGTCATGGAAGTGCCAGTACAACACATTTCCTGCTCACCCTTGAGCTCATTCCTTGCCAATCCACTCTCCCAGATGAGCAGTGCCTATCAGCTTGCATAGCAGTACAGGCAGAGTCGTCACCAGAGAGGGTGAGGGCTTACAACCAGGCATTTACTGCCCTGGTCGAGTCTACTCCAATCACTTTTTTCTTTTTCTTTCTTCTCTTTTTTCTCTATGCTGTCTGAAAATATTGTATCCTAAGTCAGATTTGCTGCTCCACCAGCTGCACACTAGGCAGTCCCCAGCCCTATAGCCCAGCTTTCGATTTTCTTCCAAGTTCACAACCTTTGTGACTTAAGTTCCCCAAAAGACACATAGCTCTGCCTGACCTCACTTCACCTTCCTTCCTACTCTCAGGCCTCACCCTTGCCTCCCCTACTTCGCAGTACTTCCTTTGCCTCCACCTAACAGTTCTCTGCCTTTTCTCATGTCATTTTCATGTCCCTGATCAGTATCTGCTTCTTTACCTGAGCTTCATTTCTCCTCTGATTCAGTGCTCCTCATTCCAGTGTTTGCACCTTATCATTAATCTTTGGGTTGTATCTGTCTCACTTATAATGCAAGACTCTCAGGTCACAGATCTCATCTTTCTACAGTACATGTAGCACCTCTGGTGTTATATAAATAATCCTAATGGGCACTGTATCAAATGAGCTATGTCATATAGCCTGGACTATGGCCAGAGCACAGATTAAGATTTCTGTTCATGGCACCAGCCCTCTATCTGTTCCCCTCTTCCTAGCACATTCTTTTGCTACTGAGACACACAGATACCCAGTGTTCTTCTAGACCCCAACTCCTGCATATTTTTCCATTGACTCAAAAGACAGAGGCATTTTCCTTTTTTTCTCATTTCCTCAACCTTTTGTGCATCAGCAAAAAGAGTTTAAGGCAAACACTGCAATTAGCCCTTCCTCAGATGCACTCATCTACTGAGAACATGCAGTGCCGAGCCTGTCTTCTGCCTTAATGCCTCCTCTTACCACATGTATTTATCTCAAGTTAATTGCCAGAAGTGGTAAGCTCTGAGCATTCTGCATTGTACTCATGATCATACAAATATTTAAGATGATGGACTGTGTGGGTGTGACAGCTACCAGTAAACCAGAGATGGAGCAGAGATTCTCAGACCTGAAGATGAGAGCACATGAAAGAGCCAGTGCAGATGTAGTGTAGAAAAAGATCTGAAATTAATACACATTCAACAGCTGATGACAGAAGATCCTATTTAGTCTTATCAGATCCATCTTTATGCAATAAGGTCTTTGTTTGAAGACAGACATTTCTCCCTGCTCCCATTTTAATGCTTAGTGGAACAATGGCTTACATGCAAAGTGAGGTACGCGCCACTGTCATTAGTGTATTATTTTCAACAGTGTAGTCACTGGGACCCCAAAATAGGACCGTGAGATATCCACATGAGAGAACAGAGTATGACAGCTTTGTGTGCCAACTGGTTTCAACCTGTCTCTAGAGAGCAGAACAGGGATGAAAACTTTGGCCTTCTCCCAACAGAAAGTCTAATAATAACCATATTAGCACTATGAATCATAATGATAGTTGTGCAAACAAAAGCAATTCCACTTCCAAAGAACTTACAGTCTGAAGCCTTCATTCTATAGTCACATTGCCCTTGAAGTCAAAAGGTTGACCCTGTCTCACATAAGCTATGGGCTATTATGCATTAGCAGGACAGAGCTCAGAAAAAGAGGTGGTTATTACTGATTGGCCCTTACCACTAATCTCCTAATTCCTTATAGATATTGGGGGATGCGTGTGTTGTGAGGAAAGACACAAGTGCTAGAACATGGTGGTGTGAATCAACAACCCATTGGGCACTGTGCAAGAGAAGCTTTACAGGAAACGTTGCATCTCTGCATGTATTGTGTTGACTTTCTCAGCAAGCTCTTCCTAACAATGTTTATGGTGCATAGATTGTTGCAAGAAGCCAGCTGGCTGCCATCTGAGAGCAGATGCCAAGTGGCTGTCAGATTGTCATCTTGAGTTTTAGTATTCTACCCATCTTTCTGTGAATTGGCTTTTGGCCTTTTTTTCCCTGGAAAGAGTTGTGCCTGAGCCAAACAACCTCAAATTTATCTCCTGTAAAAGAAATGAAAGCATGAGTCACTATTGCTTCTGGTGAAACAACTTATAAATCAGAATTTCAGTGCTTTTAGTAGTTTTTCCCACTTTTTTTTTTGTAGTTACATAACTTTTCCCCAGAACTTCCAAAGGGAGATCTCAGAAAAACACATAGCAGCCATCTCAGACTGTTTACTGATTCAATCTGTTCTTTATATAATTAATTAGAAAAGCTGAGAGAAATAAAGTTTTTCAGTTCCTGAGTTCTTGCTGCTCACATTTTAAATTTTAATACAGTGACTGGTTGCATATGGTCTGTCCTGGAGAAATGTCAATGGTTTATTCAAAGATGCAGGACAAAAGGAAATGAAAATGTAACTGAAAAATCCTCAAAAACTGTACAGTAAAAAAGGTTTAGAACAAAATTTTTATAAGTACTTCATGGAACTTGAAGTAGCCTTAAAGGGTTGTTGCTTTCCAAAGAAGGGCTTAGCACATGTTGTCAGGGAATCAAATCATTTTCAGATGACTCATGTTAGGCAATTCAACTCACTAGTCTTGTGGGAAAATGCTACTCTTAAGAGTTCTGGAGACCAGAATAGTAAAAAGTTGTTACTGCAGGTGAAGCATGAAGGTATCTGCTCGGAAGATATTTACACAAGCGGAAAAAGCATGTTTTTCATAAAAAATACTTGCTAAATAAATATGCAAGGACATAGCAAAGACATAGTTCCAAGCATCTTGTGCCATCATATAGGAGTTCCATTCTCTGTGTTATTGTGTGACCGTGTGAAATCAATCATAATTATGTTAAATCCCATTAATGCGGAAGCCCTATCCTGGATGCATATTTGTCACACCATTTCTAAATCTGCTAAAAATATATATATATTTGTTTGTTTCTTCTTATACTTTGGGCATCCAAGTTTAACTTCTCCTGCCAATAAAGTATTATTAAAGTTAAACCGATGACAGAAATGTAAGTATCTGCTTGTATCCTATCAGACCAGATTGGTACCAGAATTCTGGCTGACACCAAAGGGAAAAGGTTCTCAAAAAACTATCCCAAAGCGTAGTGTGTTCTTATCACCCCCTCTAGCATGAGCATTACCCAAATGGTAAAGAGGACAATCAGATGCATGATTATACTTGTCTGTATATTTGTTTAAGAGCTACCTAGGATTAGTTTCACAGGTACACTTAAGTTCTCATGGGTGTTAGTCTCAGAATGCAATTAAGATGTTATTTCATATTTCCTGGCTTAGTAATAAATGAGAGCCTGCTCGCTCCACCCTATTCTGCAAGAAATTCTCAGCTGATACTGCTACAATAATTTGGAACTTTTTTTTCCTCCAGTGAAGAGGATAAGGCCCATGGCACTGAATGGAGGAAAGATGTTTCATGCACACTCTGGGTTTACAGAAACAGATTTTAAATGCAAGAATCAGAGCAAAGGAAAACACACAAAGCATTGCAACACCTGAAGAAATAACCACAAAAACGTTAATGAACTTGTAAAGTCTTAATAATACAGAAAGATCAGTTCAGTCTGCACTACCTATTCCCATACAACTAAGCTGGTATTGAGGAAATGCTTTTTATTTTTAGGTCTTTTCAAGGAGGGGAGGACTGATGTCCTCACATGGCAAAAACCTGGGGACACTGCCAGCACTTGGCACAGTAAACCTTTCTCTATAGTTCATGTGGTGAGAAATGCAGGCTTGGATGAAGAACTCCTGATGTCATTTTGGTAGCAGCAATAGGAAATTAAAATGCAACTTGAGACAGTGAAGGAGAGCAAAGCACAGTGTCCACTGTAGCAGCACACTTTTTCCAGGGTATCGATGCCTGGGACAGCAAAGGTTGGAGGCTCCTGGAACAGGCATTTTGGAGTATTTGTTACATGTCTTCATACCTTCCTTAAGCACTGTGCTAGAATTTTTTGAGATATATAAATAAAAATGTTCTCTCATATGAAAGAGACAACTGCAGCAAAATCAGGCACCTTTTCCTTTACCACAGAGCTTCTAATAAGTTTGCATTTCCAGGAATTTGAAATAACACCAAGAAAGAAACCAAGGCTTTCTAAACAGCAATTGGGACTGCTGACAGTGGGAAGAAGGTGTCTTAATTACTGACGGGCGAGTGAAGAGTTAACAGGACTGAAGTTTGTCAATTGATATGCAGAAGAACTGATAGAACAAGAGCTGACGTGCACAAAGCTGCTGAACAGAGGACTTAACAGGACTAAAGAAGTCTACCAACCGATATGCGCAAGGACTGATACGCGCAAGGCTGCGGAATGGCAGCATTAACAAGACTGAAGAGGTCTGCCACCTGGAATCTGCACGGACCCCCGGGGAGGGAAGAAACGATACGGAGGTGTTGGGGTCTTGCCTCGCTAGCAGGGTCCCCCCAAGCAGACAAACAAACAGTCCTGTGATTGTGAAACTCGCAAAAAGTCAGCAAAAGCAGTGTTTGCCCAGAGCCCCAGCCGTATAAAAAGAGGCTTGGGAGCTAGGAGAGTTTGAGCAGGGACGGGAACGTGACCTGACCATCCTCTCCGGCTGGACCGTGAGTATCTCCCCACCCCCCCCTTCCTGGGACGCTGGGTTAAGGTAACTCCTCGAGGCTGAGAGCCCTCTCACTAGGAGAGTGAACAAGAAAGCTTTCAAGTAGGGATAAGCAGTCCTTCCAATTAATAACGCAGTAATCGACGGTTTCAGGTTATCTTTTCTAAATTAGTAACTGATGGTTTTGTGTTATCCTTTCTAAATTAGTAATCACATTATTTTAATGGATGTTACTAATCCAAGAACTTGTGTGAGGAAATAAACATCTTTATTATTATTATTATATTACTGTCTCAGTTGTTGCTATTGAACCTTCATAGCATGACAGTGTGACAATTACTGTGCTTAAAGGCATGGAAAATCAGCCAGAAGGAAGTATAAGAAGAAAGGCTGTACTCTCTCCAGTACCAAGCCAAACAAGGTTTCAGAAGAAAGTAGAAGATGAGCAAAAAATAAAAGACATAAATCACTGGAATGGGAAGAAGTGTTCCAAGGAGAAGGTAAGGCATCCTGTAGCTGCAAGCACACCTCTTGTTGGTTCTTGACAGTTCTTCATCTTAACTTTGCATGTTATTGCACACCTTTGGCAAGTTAATAAAACAAAAGCCAGGTAATTGTCAGTGCGCCACACAGGCTGACTGCTCCCTGTATGCTGGTATCAGCAGAGGCTCCTGGTGGTGGTAGGGCTGGGCCTCACCACCAGGGCTCATCCCACCACCGCACAAGGGAGCAGGGCAGCTGGGGGCAGCTGGGGCAGTCCCAGCCCCAGGCATCGGGCACCGCCATAGAGATGGGGACCAGACCAGGCTGGGCTGGGCGGTTGCCCGTGGGTTGAGGTCAGGGTTGGGGTTGGCAGGACCCGTGGCTGGGCAGGGGCAGGGCCACGGTGGGGCTGGAGATCAGCACTGCTTCGGCATTGTGGCCGATTGACACGGCTGACTGACGGCCCCGGGCTGGACTGAAATGGGGTCCTGGGCTGGGGCAGGGATGTGGGGAGGCCCCAGGAGAGGTGGGCAGGGACAGGGAGGGCTGGTAGTGTCCTCAGGGCCCTGAGGGTAATAGCCGTACGGGTACCATGTTGGATAGATTCAGAGGCATACGGGAAAAACAGGTTCTTATTCGGGACAACACACACGAGTTTAGCAGTAAAACATGATTTCAGTGGGACATATCAGATAGTCTGAAGAGGACAAAAATATGTTTGGCAAGTGTTCATTGAAAAGAAAAAGAACAAAAAAAGGTATGGATTTCTTAAAAATGATTTGGACTTCTATTTTGACAAAAACAATTCTCTGTTTTTTTAATCTATTGTTTCTAATCTTTATTTATTGTTTTCATTTGAGTTTCTCTTGCTCACCTTAAAACAATTTATTTTGATAAGAAGCCTGTGTCATCTGACCAAACTCTCTGAAATGAACATTTTTCATGAAAATTCTAGTTTCATGTACATATGAAAGGTAAAAGGTTTTTCAAAAGAAGGCATCTTTAAAGAAAACACAGAAAAAAATTGATCTATTTTAAATAGAAATCTTTGAAATATCAATTTTTAAGAATTCATTTTGGCCTGCAAAGAAATACATGGAATAGTAGAAGAGAAAAATCTCTTCATGGTTTGTCTCCAGGAGTTACAGCAATATTCATATTAAACAGTAAAATTTTACCTTAAAATATGTGAAGCGCCTCAAGACTGTCAGCAGAAACAAGCTGACAAAGTTCCAATAGGCTGCAGAGAGAAGGAGCTGCTAGTGCATGGGGTTAAGGGTACGCTGTTACTTTCAAGTGTCCATTGTACTGTCCTTGAATTTGTGGCACATGGCAGAATTGGCAAGGCCATAAGCCCCTGGCCATCAACAACCTACATATTCTACAGCGCAGTCTCTAGCCACTTTCTGTTTCAAATGGGCTGCTTCCTGCATAGAATACAAATGCCAGACAACACCTGTTTTGAATTCTGATGCTTCATGCTACTGAGAAGATGCCACTGAGATCCTCAGCTGGGAAGTTTTCACACAACCTTGACAGAAGGTGGCTGCAGATATCCCACCTTTGACTTGGATAGATGAATAGACATGGATAACAGAGAAATAAAGCTTATGCCACTGACTGGCACAATAGGTGCATAAGAGTGGTAAGAGAAGGGGGTCATTACACAGGAGTAGTGAAAATGCAAAGGGTCTGGGGAAACAGAGGTAGTTTTCTAGGAGGTAGAAAAGCCAGGAGGGACATTATCCTGTAATGTAGGATTTTTTAAATATGAAATTCACACTTTGCAAATGAAAGGAAAGGAAAAGCCCATTACAATCCCTTTATCATGGTTCCACTTTGTTACTATCTGTATTTACAGCGCTGTGCATTAGTGGCAAAGCAACCATACAAAGCACAGGCAGAACTTCAGCAGGCAGGAAATGGTTAAGGCAGTCAACACAAGTTATCCTGTTATACAAATCACATTGGTAGAGGGTGCCCTGCTAGACTGACACCAGCGAGACTACCCATTTGCTCAAGGTTTGTATCTGAGCATTTGAAAATCAAGTTTTATCCTGCTCTCACTTGCACAATTGATTTAAACCCTGGCATCACTGTAAGATACAGTGAGCACAAAGAAAGGAAAAGCATCTTTCCCCCCCCCCCCCAAACCTTAGCAACAGAAACAGCTTTCAGTTTATGGAAATACAAAGACTTGTGTCCAACAAAGCATTTGGGATCTCATCTCCTCTGCAGGCTTTTAACTCCTTTGCAGATTCCTAGTTTCCCACTGATGCCAGTAGCATCTCACTGAAAACTAACAGCCTAAATGCTTTACTGGATTTGGCCCAACGTTCCTGTTGGTTTCTTGTCCCACAGCTATCTTTTCCAATCAGTGCTAATTTAAATGACTTTTTATTATCTTCATGCTAATCACAAGCTTCCAGTTAAAGCAGCATGTAGTCTGCAAGCAGGAAGAACAAAATATTTCCCAGTAATGGCTACTTGGGGACTACAAGAGTAGCCTAGAAGTATTCAGAGCATGTAAAAACGCAAAGCTTTAGAAGAATTGTTTTCAGTGAAATTAATAGGATGAAATTTAGCAAAGAAAAATGTAAGTCAGATGGTATCAGGAGGGTTGTCCTGGCACTCTGTTAAACTGCAGAACAATCTGTTAATGGAAGTGGTTGGAAGCCTCATTAACCCCAATCATTTAAAGCAAGTCAAGGCAAAGCAATGAGTGGTGCAATGATCTTTGCAGGCACAGAGAACTACACTAAACAATTAATGAAATACCACTTCATTGAGGAGCTGAATTTTTGCAACCAGTGTAGTGGTTTATACTTCACCATACAACATAAATCCATTATCCTGCTCCTCAGAAAAGGGGGAAACTGAGTTATCTGGAGGAAGAGCAGAATTAGAACCTGCAAATGCAGGTCTTGCTTCATGCAGAGCCACAGAGCACACATGAGGGGCACTTCTGAGGCTTCTAGGAGACATGAAGTATTTCCCAGAGGCTTAATAGCTTCAAGAGACAGGGACCATTTTCAGATCTCACACAGTCCAGTTTCCCCAAACATGGCTGTCAAACTTGCTGGAAAAGGTAGATTTAAGGCATAGCAAGCAGAGGAGCACCACCTATTAGATAAGATAATCCTTCTGAATTCTCAATGGAAAATCATTCCTTATGACGTTGCTTAGGAGACCTCTCTAGTCACTTCAGATAACCGAAGTGATGAGGTTTCCACTGTTTCTCCTGTGAGGCTTTTCCACTCATTAAGCCTCTTGTTAATAACTTGTCCTAATACTGAGCCCAAGTTCTCCTTAGCTTGGATTTACTACTCATCCTCTAATTAAAGTTTTTTATGTGACATAGTTGTCTGATGAGCATTTCTGTTTTGTAGTTGGAGTAACCAAAACAACTGATGCAAAGTGGATAAGGACACCAGTGTTATCCCATTTATGATAATCATGTTTTGATGTATCACAGCATTGTCAAACCCCTCCCAGAACAACTGTAGGCAAGAACTACCAAGAAGATATGAGAAGGAGTTTCAGACTACCATCTTCTTGTGCTACTAAGCAGATGGCATGTTAGCTTGATGTGCTTCATGACAAAAAGTGACAAAGCCATATGAAATAGATAGTGAGCAACTAAAATTCAAAGAGTTTGAGTGGGAATACTGGGTCATTTATACAGATCACTTTGGAGAGCTATTTTTCAGGGGAACAGCAACATCACTGTACAGTTAAGCAAACCATAAACTCTAAGGTTACCTTGAGAAGATGGATTGCTGAAATCAGTGTTTTTCAACACTAACCTTTTCCTTCCAGAAAGGTCAGTTCATGACTCTATTTCACTGCACATAGGAGCTTAAGTGCTAGAATTAATGCATCTTAGGAGCAACCACCCTAAGAGAAGGCCTGTCAAAGCTGTAACAGCATAAAACAAGGGGATTTGTGGGTTGGTTTTTTTTTTTCAGTCTGCCACATGCAGCTTTCACAGTCACTAATATAATGCCCTTTGGGAAATTTTTTAGTGACAGCACACTTTTATTTGTTTTCCATTTAAGTTACCACTTTCTTCTCAACAGCAAATACATGAGGGCTTTGGTTTTTTCAGCTACAGAAGTAAGCAGAGATATCATGGTTTTGCAGACCAGCTAACACAGCAGTTCCCTACCTTATTGTTACAGCAGCATCCTAGATTTCTGAAGATATACAAAGTGATGGCAGATTGGGGGTTTCTATTCCAAGATTTTTCTAATGATTGGAAGCATATTTTCAACCTTGAACAAGCATTTCCTCACACACTTGGACTACTGTGCGGATTACCTCTTGTTGCCTCTTCTTGTGATGTTCTTATTTAATTTTACTAACTTATTGCTCCTATTAACAGCATCAAAACTCAGCAAACATTCTTTGGGTTTGCAGGCAATGATGTATTCATAAATGGTGCTCTTCAGCCAGTATGTGCTTGCAGTATAAGAGGCTATACTTTGAAAATGTAGCTTTAGATGATAATGCTTGAGAACTACTTACCCTAGTATAAAATACTTTATCTGATGATGTAGCTAGAGAGATCACAGTTGCCTACATTAGAAGCCTGTTGGAGAAATGTTCCTCTATAAAGTGTAAGTTAACTTTACAGGCAAACTGGTCTCTGAAATCACTAGTTATGAGTTTTCAAGCTTTCGATTATCTCATCCCCACTGGACTTTTATGACTTTCTAGCCCAAACTCTGACTCACAGACAGAGTTGCACGAGAAGTTAAAACAGCACAGGACCTGAAGGCTCAGGAGCACACTGAAATCATCAGAGTGCCATCAGCCCCTCTGCTGAGGCAAGCACTTTCATTCATGTCTCTTCCCATATCCCGAATAGGTACCTGAGATTTCTTGATACTGAGTACATTTCTGACTCCTCTCAAAGGTAAAACCATTTACCCTCTATTCTGTAATGGTCTAGGCAAATCTCAGCTCTTTCTAGAAGTATCAGAAGCTAACACATGCTAAAGAGAGAAAGAAATTTCTAATGAGAGCAAGTCCACACTCCGGTGTTCTTGTTTTCTGCAGATAGAATACTGGGCTTATTAGCACTATTCAAAAAGTCTCAGCTAAAAGTGACAAAGAGGCTCCTCATCAGAAAGAGCAGCTATTCTTACGCAGTTATTGTGTGGACTTTCTCCATTTAGGAAGACATATCTAAAGCAGTCTGCCCTTCCATCCGTGGTGCACTGCAAACAGACTGAAGAATCTGAACATGCACCAGGAATTTGCCCTGCTAATTTGACTGTTTCTCATGACTGGCAAGGAGAAGTAATTAAGGAAAAAGAAGTAGATCTTCACAAAAACTTGAGATAACAGCAGTGTCTTCCTTTTGCTGTGACTTGTTAAAGAAAATGACTCCTCACCAGAAGAAAGCCCAGATAGATGCAAATGAAAGCCTCAGTCATTTCAGAACAAGTTACGTTTTTAATTCTTCTGAGATCTAGTTTGCATTACCACACAGATGAATTCTGAAGTCAAGATATTTTAAAGTCAGCATAAATACTTCTCAGAATATTAAGATATGATCAAGGCTCTTTCTGAAACTTGGAGGTAGAGTTAGAGGAGTGTTATTTGGGGGAAACTTCAGAGCAAATGAGAAAAAGAACTCAAAATGAGTCAGAAGGTAGAAAGATGAGTGACCACATGTTTAAAAACATGCCAACTGCACAAAAGAAAAATCTGGTGGAAAAAAACATTCTACAGGCAGTAGCTGCCAAAAGTTTAATAATTCTGAGTTCTCACTGGACAAGTGAATTAAATAATTCAAGGCACTTTCACAGCTACTGCACTGAATTTATGAGCCTAGATTGCTGATCTCACATATGGTTCAGGGAAATCTGTACCAGTCCATATCATTATCACCTTCAGTTCCAGCTCTCTTATAACTACAACAGTTTGGGAATGTTCAGTGTGAAAATTAACTTCCTTACAAAAGCAGAGCTGGTGAGATTCTGGCTTTACACTTGACTCTTCGCTTTTCAGTCATTGCTACCTGTATTTCGAATTATCTCGCATTACAGAGCCACCAAAGGAATCCAGAGCCAACTGGAAATCCATCGTGCTAAGTGCTACACAGATAACTAGAGACAGCTCCTGCCCCAAGCAGCAAAAAACCCAGCAGCATGTCTAAAAGGTGAGAAAATGGCCATTTGTTTAAAAATATTTTTCAGGACTAGAGTATTGGTGAATAATGCACTGTATCTACTGGGGCTGCACCATCTTCAGTTAACACCGTAACAGTAAAATGAGTCTTAGTATCACCACTTTTGTGATAATGCAGAGGAAAGTCATGGGGAAAAGACAGCAATGTAATGGCTAACAAACAGCATGTAAATATTGTAAGATAAGCATAAAATATGAGGGATGATTGTCAAAGGTCTATAAATATAACCTCGAGAAAAGAAAACTCAAGGGGCCATAGCTGCAATCTATAAATACCTTCAAATATAAATATAAAAGAATGAAGGGAATTACTCAATCTCAGCAGATGCTGAGACACAGAAGCAAGCTAACAAAGAAAGAGTAGAGGTTAAGCTCACAGTATATTTCTGAATGTTAAAACCAGCTGGAGTATGGAAGAAACTAACTATCCAGGGAGGTACCATCCTGGTAATACTCAAGATGTATTAGGTGAGGCAATAGTGGGAAGAAATGCAGGCAGGGTGCAATCTTGCTAAGAGTAGAAAGACAAGCTGGCTGACCATGCAACCTTTTCTAGCTCCAAGATTTATTTGATTTCAGGCATGATCTGAAAGAATTCTCCACCCTTGGGACAAGTGTTTGCAACACTCGGGCTCCTGCAATGTGACAGTAAAATTGTGGCTGAAGAGCAAAGAAATGTGGTGGTATCAGAATAGATATGAAGCAAGACCCTTTTGAAATCAAAAGACAAAAAAATCCAAATTAGTTTGGGGAGTTTATGAGAGTTTTTAGGTCAACTTTACCCCAGAGCATTAAGGCTTTTGTCTTTCCTTTTGTTCAGGGGGAGCTTGTCAAGTACTGATGTTGCCCGTAGCTATTCTCACATGGAGATGCTGTCCTTGAAAACCTTGGCTCCTAGGATGCACAGATCAAAATGGAATGTTGCATATGGGACTGGCAGGCCCTGGAGCCTGCCCGCAGATTACATCTGAAGGTAGCTCATTTTGTGCATATTAGTCAGAGGTAGGGGACTCTCAGGGTGCTGATGCAATATTTGGTTGGGGGAAGAGTGTAAGTATCCTTTGGGTTTCTGGAAACCTTCCCTAGTAATGATGATTGCAGTATGGTCAGAAGGAAGTTCAGACTTTGGCTTTGTAAGAATAAAATTGCATGCAAGAATGAAGTTAATGCAATATTCCACATTAGGAAATTGCATAGTTGTGGTGTTCCATTGTATTTCCATCTCATTCATTGTAGCTTTAATTTGTTATGTAGATGTAGGGCTAAAAGTGACCATTACTATATATGCAAAAAACAGGCACATTAATATTTCTATAGGACCTTTAATTTGTTCCGTGTCTTGGTTTTCTGCATCTATATTGGTTACTGTAACATTGCATGAAGAGTTTGCACATTCAACAAGTTTTATTATCTCAGTTACTGAATCCTGGCCAGTTACATTATTTTAAATGTGTTACTGATAAACAATTTTCCTGCAGTGCAAAATGCCAGGCTTGATAGAGAGCAATACAGCAGTTGCTGTCAATGGTGCCAATTGCCAAGCACTTCAGGTTCCAGCTTCTACAATACTCTGCTGAAGACCAAGTCTCTTTTAAAGGCTTTGGATCCTTTTAAACCCAGCTAAACTATAAACAACATAGAAGAAAGAATAATTCTCCCAGTTAAGCCTCCCACAGAGACTGCTCTCTGCGCCAGTGTACAGATGAATAGGCTTCGAATGCTAATTTTAACACTGTGTACTCTTCCTGAGCTAATCAGCTCACAGGGTACAGACAAGCAACTTTTATTATCAATTGCATTCCACCACACAGACCGTCCTGAAATGCTTTTCCAATAGCTAATTTAGACCTCATAGCTAATGAGACCTCATTTTGGCTTAGCTCAGGCTGTAGAAGGTTTGTAAACAAGCTGTGCTATTCAAGAAGAACTTACTCTCCCTCAGTCTCTCTCTTACTTTCTCTCTGTTGCCTAAAGTATCAAGATCTAATGGAAATAGTTGCCCAAGAGTGGAAAGCAAAACATATTAATTTCTACTGGCAAAAGTACATGTTCAGAGTCTCAGGAGGTTTTGTGTGCAACAGACTAGAAAACTCACTCACAGACCTAAGTACCAGCATATCATCTTTTTTTTTTTTTTTTTATCAAATAAAAAAATCACTGCAGAAAAAGTGATTCTTTCCCTTTGATAGTGGAGTAGGTTTTACCATTAAAATTTATATCTGCATTTGTTTTTGTCCCTCACAAAGGAATGAGATAGTGTGTATATGATTAAAGCTAGCAGAGATCACCTTCAGATAAAAAATTCCTTCCAGTGCTGGGAGCTCTGCCAACAACAACTGCAAGCAGCATCAGTAACCTGAATCCTAAGAGCTTCTCCACACCTTGTGTGGCTGTTTATACCTGTATGAAATGGATAAAGAAGTATTGCTAGAATTGACTATTTTCCATTGGTACAAGTGACCACAACAGCAGTGTGGTGAAGATACTTTCAGACTAGGTAGTCTCTACTTTCAGATAGCCAGTAAACGTATTCCTAATCAGCTCAGAAGTTTGTTTCATTAATAAGCGAGCAGTTGTGCAGAAAAAAAGCCTTCTAGTGTTTCTGTCACTGCTTTGTTTTAAATCTTTGTGAAAAGAGAATTCAAACCGACTGTGGAAAACCATACTGACATTCTTTATAAGCTACTATGTGTGGCTAGCTACTAGCAGTCCTCAGGAAAAAAAAAAAAAAAAAAAAAAAGAGATAACCCCTTATTTAAGTTAAATGGAGTTTTGTAATTTAATAGTATTTTTACCAAAGAACAAGATTGTAGCATAGCACTAATGGTCTGTTTGTAACTTTACCCTCCTTGCTGAAAGCTCATTTGATCCTGTTGTGTTCATATTCCACTACAGCAGGCTGTATGCTGTTCTGAACTGTTCCAGGTAGTTGCTGCTGTTATATACCCCAATTTGGATGCGGGAAGCTATTTGTAAGCTATTTAAAATCCACACTGAATTGAAACATGGGCATACATGTTTTCTGCACTGCCTGGAATTAAGGTGCAAAATAAGGACCTTGTCTTCAGATAATGCCATTTACCAAATCACAGTGTATCCTGAATGATCTGTTCTCTTCTACAGCTGAAAACATATTTGTGAAACAGGCTTAGTTCTTCAGCCTCCCCCTCTAAACTATTTTGGACAGTACTGTTTGCTGGAGACTCATTTTTACAAAGGGCTAAACATCCCTGTTCAACAAACTTTTCCAAAGACAAGTGCAGACCAAACTCCCCTTCTGCTGAAGTTGGTAGCAGAATCCCATTACTTCAGCCAGTAAGTGAGTAACTCTGGTTCCCGCTGGCAACATGGTTACCTCAGAAAATAGTATTCATGTCCCACATAGTATCCCCTTTGTTTCCCTTCCACATTGACAGTGTGTGCCACAGCAGCTTCTTATACAATACGAGCAAAGAGATTGAAGAGTGCTTTACAACTATGTGAAGCTGGCATCTTGTCTTCACTTCAGACAAGGATCTGTTTCATACATTTTCTTTGGCTTTTTCTAGTTAATGAGGAGATGAAAATCTCAAGCATATCATAGATCATTATTAATACACAGTCATTCTCTGCTGCTCATAAGGGAGATGAAGAGACTGACAGCAGGCCCCTGGGACACTGTCGTGATTATACAAGCCCTATATAGAGGCAATTCCTGGTGATTGCACAGAAGAAACAACCAGTTACTGTTTTTATCAGTATTTATTAGGCACCAGTGGTGTTTTTGATGTTCTTCATGGCAAACACTCTTCCACTTTATCCTGAAGAACAACGGAAGTCAAAAGACTCTATGAAGATGCAGAGAAAGTGACAACTTATAATGCTTCTATTTTCTTGTTGCTATCCACTTTTTCTCTATCTTTAAATGTCTGTAAATAATAATAGAATGGGGAGGGCAGGCTAGTGACATGGCTTAGTGTTTGAAGGCTCTGACTAAGTGAGTTTTGAGGAAGAATTTGAATGAGAAAAAGGAGATATCCACAGGCTGGGAGAAAACAGGGCAGCAGGCAAGAGAGAGTTCAGCAAACTGAAGAAGAGCAAGGTGAACTGAGCATTGGAGTTGGCACTGATGACTACACAAAAGAAACCAAAGTCAGAGGTTTGGCTATGTGAGGTGTTTGGATGAAGTATTTGATCACTGAAGAGACAATGGGAAGATTCAGTGAGACAAAGACATGGTTTCATTGGCAGGTAAGAGAAGGTGGCTGTGGCAGCTGTGCTTCTGACAGACCAGGAGGGAATAAGGATATATGGGAGGTGTATGTGTGCCGAGGTTAGAGCAGCTGCAGTCTGCTAAAGATACCTGAGATGAAAGAGAGTAGGATTATTATGGTATTGCTTTTATATATTTAACAGCATGGAACATTAAAATGCGTTTGTGAAATGAATAGAAGGAGCCACTAGATAGATGAGGGAGGGGAAGGAAACAGTTCAGTCCTGATGGAATGCATCCCTGGGAAAGGAAACATACCAGGAAAAGACCAGGAACAAAAGATATTAGGAGAAAAGAAGGTAAATTGATGGAAAAAGCTTTTGACAAAGCCTTTCAATCTTCTTACTGAAATCAGTAACACTCATGACATTTGGAGAAAGCATGGCAAGTGAGAAGGCTTAGGGAGGGAAATGAAAGTCTCAAAGAGGGACTTGATGGGAGCAGTGGGATTTCTGAATAAGAAAGATTTGAAAAGATCCTCAGAAAGTTGTTAGTATAGTCTGTCTGGCTCCTGAAATGCTCTCTCAAGACATTCAGTGACATAAGAGCAATAGTGGAGGAAGCAGAAGCAAGGTGTGACCCATGATTGGGAGTATATCAGTCAAATACAAAGAAGCGAAGTACAAAGCAGAGCTGAGAGAATTAACTTGAGCAACTACAAGAGCAAAAGAAGCAGGTAGTAAGAGGAGACTTGGAGCTGCTGGGACACTAGAGATGTTAACAACTTGGAGGGTATAGGAGAATGGACTAGAAAAGGGGAAAGGCACAGAGAGCACTAAAAGAGAAAAGGCTGGTGATCACTGAAAATTTTGGCAATGAAAAGTCAGGTAAGGTACAATTAGGCATTTATTTTCAGTCCAGTTTCTGAAGATCTCCAAAGTTCAAATACCCTCAGGGTTCTTGGTAAGGAAGATGTCACATGGGTGCAATTCTGAATTTCAGAAAGGAAAGGCAGTGAAAGCAAATGCAATCTACAGAGCTGTATTTACCCAGAAGGAAGGATAAATCTAGTGTTTTGTTCTAGCACCCTTGTTGAGAAGATGCTTGATTAAACTATTCCTTTCTATTTTGCAGACTCTGACAAGAGTCAGCACTTGCTCAGAATTACTAAGCATCAGCATTAGATGCAATCAAAAGACAAGTTCATGCATTTGCTTGGATTCATTCCTTATTTTATCATGCAAAATGCTTCCTTGAAGTAACCTGCAGGGCTGCACTTAGCAGATGCCACCTTGCCTGAAACCAGCAAGTGTGAGATCCAGTAATTATACCAGCTCGGCTGTTTCAGCCTGTGGTTTTCAGATCACTGAGAAGACATGGATTACTTCTAAGGAGTCTGCAAAAGCAAGTCTAGAATCAGTAGGTTTAGATTTGCTGCACAGGATCCGTATCTCCACTGAGAAATTTTAAGAAGTCTGCAAATCAAAAAGTAATACCCACCTACATAGTAGTTTTCAGTTCCTTCTTTGCCAAGATCACATGATTGACCTAGAACAATGTTACTGAAAAGTGATTAAACATGCAACATCTTCCACTCTCCATGAGTTTTATGCAGATTTTTCTCCTCTCCCTCCCATCCCCAAAGGCATTCCATGTTATTTAAGAGGTATTTGTTCAAGGACAGTTTCATCCATATACAAGGTCCTAGAGATGAGCTGTATTTCTGAGGTCTCTCCATTTCTCTAGAACAAGTTTTAGGGACCACATTCTGTACTTACATGTAGTTGAGTGACTCATTTTTTTAATAATGAGTCTATAACAGTGGAGAAAAAAGAAAGGATTTACCCATTACTGCCCAAAATCATGGGGAATTAGTTCTTTTTTTTTTTCCAAACTGTTAATTATATCAGCATCCTGGGCTATATGAACGGGAACACAGCCAGTAGATTGAGGGAAATGATTATTCCCCCCTACTCAGCACTCCTTAAACATCTAGATATGGTGTCCCATTTTAGGCCACGCAATGCAGGAAAGACATCAATAACCTCTACCATGTTCAGCAGAGGGCCATTCTGCAGAACTGATTGGGGCTGGAGCACTTGCACTGTGAAGAGAGGCTGAGGGACCGGGGCTTGTTCAGCCTGGAGAAGAGAGGGCTTCATGGGAACCTAAAAGCAGCCCTCCAGTGCTTACAAGGAGGCTATCAAAAAGATGGAGCCAGGTTCTTCATAGTGGTGCATGGTGGGAGGAGAGGCAATGGACATAAACTGAAATGAGAGGTTCAGATTGACTATGAGGAAAAGCTTTTTCCCTATGCTGTGCTGTCTCCATCCTTAGAGGTTTTCAAGACCCGACTGGCTAAAAACCTGAGCAATCTTGTCTGGTTCCACAGTTGGCCCTGCTTTGAGCAGGAGGTTGGACTAGAGACCTGCCAGATTATCATGATACTCTGAACATCAGAGCCAGTCTAGCCTCTGCAGCTCCATGATCCTGAAGAGTGCTGTGACTTCCACTTTTCTTCTACCATCATTTTAGACAATGAGAACACTGTGATAGGACTTACGTGAAAATGAATGGAAGCAGCCAGATATCACTGAGTATCTGATGCCATCCTATGTTCCTTAGAGCCATGCAGCCAACCAGCATTCCAGACACCCAGCTTGCTAGATGTGAAGGGAAACATAAAGAGTTCCAAAAGACACAGCATACAGCTGCTATACCTTCAAAAGGAAGGCAAAACAAATAACTTGTAGCTTATTGCAGTGGAATTAACGTTTTTATTTCATCTTGCAATGAAGGAGCTAATATTCAAAAAAAATTATTTTAGATTATAAGATTATGCAAATATTTATGTAAATCAAGTGTAGCACTTAGATTCCTGGCAGATGGCCAATACGTCCTTCTGTGTAAACAAGTTTGGCTATTTCTGTATTACCGGGGTTATGCCTCTCTCCTAGACTATCAAGATAGAAGATGAACCTGCTCTGTAAGTTTCTCTTTGTGGGACAAAGAATAATAATGGAGCTGTGTTTACAGGCAATAGAATATGTAAATGATATGCACTGCAATTAAATAACTGTGCATTGTTTTGAGTGAGGTCCATTTAGGAATGCCCTGATGGTTTTAGGAAAGGATTGTAGTTCATAGGCCCCTGACTGAAAGAACAGATGAACAGCATGAGAGATGAAGTTAGCAGAAGGAACAAATACAGAAGATTTGTTCGGTGACATCATGGCAAAATTACGACTCAGAGAGAATTATCTCAACAGTCTACATAGCATTTGCTGTGTATGAATCCGTAAGGTTGCCTGTGGTGTTTAATATTGCATGTATGATTTGGCAGATCCAGTGCAATTTTACAGTGAAGCAAGGACACAACAGATGCCCACTCTCTACAAAGCGAAAAAAGTAAGTAATAGCTGTATGCACATACTGCAAATGTAGTGAAATGGGACTTAGATGAAGTTGCTCCTGCTAGCTATTTATTTATCTGTGGGATTTTTTTGTTTGTTTAATGTTTTCTGTGAGTATGTGGTTTTTTTTAAACACAAGCAACTATTATCAAAGCAAGAACCTGTTCTTTTCTGACATACTGAGTTCATCAAATTTATTTGCAGTCTAGTTTCCAGAAGTCTGCCAATTCCTCTTTGTTATGAAGCTGTAGGAACATGCAGCTTGAAACACAGATATTGTTCAAATCAAAACAGAAAAGATGATAAACTCACAGACAAAAGGGCATGCAAAAATGTATGTGTGTTTTGTCTGTGTAATTGTAACTCCCTGCTGAGCTCTGCCTTCATTCTGACAAATTTAAAATACTTGAACTGAGGAACTTAACCATGTCTAGTCACACTACATAGAACTCTGTAGTTGATCAAAAGAGAGCAGCCTTCCCAGCGAGCGTTTCAGATCTTTCATACCACCCTGCTGTACCTTTGCAGGGAAGCACTTCAGCAAGCCAGACATGCAAAGGATGCCCTTTGCTGATATGCACCCTACAGATACAATTCTTGCTCTGTGCAGTCATCAAAAACCATTTCAAGCACCAAGATGTATAGCTCTGCTTTCTGCTGCCTACTTTTAGTGCCAGTAGAACCCCCTCCCCCCAAACAGAAAACAAAACCCCAAACCAAACAACTTCCCACAGAGGGTCAAGAACTCCCTTGCTACCAAGTAGCAACTTCCCAATGACTGCTAGGGCTTTACTGATTATGTTTTCCCCACTGTTAACAGCATCCTTTACTTTGGTAGTAACATCTGAGATTTCTATTCTGCCCCAAATAGCCATAATCAAAGAAAAAGTCTGACAAGCAGGGAAAAAAGAGCACTATATACATTCTATCCTTCTAATACATGGATGAAGATATGAGTTCTGAAGGTCACAGAAGTTGCAGACATGGCATGAACCAGCCCCTTCGTAGCATTACTTGCCATCAGTGATAATGAGGTTGGTTAAATATACCCTGCTAAAGAAATAAGCAGTATTTTCTATTCCAGTGACTGAGAAGCAAGCAGCCAGTCACATTAGTGCTGAAGGAAGGAGTCTAAGGTTTAATCTCCAGGAAGGTTTTCCGTGTAGCAGCAGCTATGTCAGAGGAGCAATATCTAGTTTACACAACAAAATATCCTTGAACTATTATGCTGCAGGGAAAGACTGCAAATCAAAATTAATTACAAACTTGTTCTGGCTGCATAGAGACAAGAACACTGCAGTCCAGTAGAGAAACAAGAAAAGTCAACGAGGGCACTGGTGAATATACAGTAGTTTGTATTTTGAAACGCATGGAGTACATCATTAGGAGAGACAGCATCTAGCAGTTGTCCCCTTAATCTTGTGGCACTTCTGCTACTCTGAGACTCAAATAAATGTTTCAGTCACTTATGTATTTTTTGAACACAAAACCATACGGCATTTTTGCAGATGAGGATGACGTCTACATTTTGTCCTTACACATCTTATTCCGGGCTACAAATAGCCTCTCCTTGCCATTGTGAATATCTTTTGCCCATCTTCCCCTCCTCTCCCTAACACTGTTTATTCTACCATGAGAACATTTTGGGATAGCATTTTCAAATGGCTGGGACAAATTTCACTGTGATTTAATTTGGCATAGCCTTTTAAATGAAAACATTTGCTATTATAGACCCTGATAATGGCACCCCTAGGTACAATACCCTATTCCAAAAGAACTGTGTTAAACATTATGAATTCCAAAATAGTTGACTCCTCTGGAAGAAAATCATTAAGCTGAGTAGCCTGACTTAATTAGACCTAAATGTCATCAGTGATTCACTATGTTTTAATAAACTCATCTGTTTTCACCGTCACTTCTATAATTTATGCCATAAAAAGCCAGTAATATTGTTCCAGTGTCTCAGGAACATAGCAGAAAGTATCTGAAAATCTTTCAGGGCTACATGTTCAAAGGTTTTATGCCACTGTAACAGATGCAAAGAGTGTCTGTGCTGGTAGAACCTTTTCAGAGAAAGGCATCACAGAAAGCTTTGTGGCTACTAGAAAACTTAGAGCAACAGTGTAAAAAAAGAGCACAAGTGCATTGGAGGATATATCGCTACATTATAGAGCTCTGAAAGTGAGTAGAGTAAGAAGCAGATGACATAAGGAAACAGATGTTTAATGGGGAAATTATTTCAAAACGGTAAGTCTCAAAATTTGCCTGGTAGCTTAGCAGGTTTACTATCTTCCTTAATTCTTTCGAAAAGAAGTGCCAGGGCTGTAGGGCAGAGCCGAAGAACAGACTTTCTTCTATATATACACGCTATTCACCCTGACCTTTAAGTATTTCATCCTACCTGGACATACAAGCTGCCTCAGGAAATCTGTGTCACATACTGAAGGCTACCTCCATCCAATCCACTGACAATTTAAAATTCAGGATATGATTTACCAATATAATAAATAAAAGTGCACTTTTACCTGTGGGAAGACAGGAAGGAAGCTGTGGTAAGGATCTCACCTCCATACATTGAACTGAGTAGTGCACTGATACCATCCTAAAGTGAGTTCAGTTTAAGCACTCTGCAGTGAAACTGCATGTGATAATCCCTAATGCACAACTCCTAGGAACATACTCTTGATCTCTGCTCATGTTTGGACTAAAACTAAATACATCATTTTTACGAGGGTCGAGCATGAAAAACAAGAGAAAAAGGAACTTCTAAAGAATTTCCTTTGCCTCTAGACAGGGGCCAGAATATAGGGGACCTCTCCACATACATCAATAACCACAGGTTAATAATAACCATATATATCCATAGGTTACCTAAGTTTCATAAGATAGGTACTTACCGCTGTGATGGATCCAACATAAGAACAGAGTTTGCTGGACAGTAAGCCTGCCTCAGTCTACTTTAAAGCACAGTTGGGAGTAAACAGGTATGCTAATGAAGAAATTACATATGCTACTCAGTTACCAGCTCCCAGAGGAGCCTTAATAGCGGAAGCTGATTACACATGCAGCAGCAAGAAGGTCCTATACCTGATTAAACACATTTGTGGCTACAGCACTTCTTTCTGTACTAGGAGCAAACAGGCCAGCCAGTATGCAGGCAAAGTTAATTGGAATGAGTCTTCTGGTCAGACTAATAGGACGAAAAGCTTGCCCTGGCTGGCAGCATTACTAATTATGAGACTGAGCAGCATTAGTTGATATCCTCTGTGATTAAAAAAGTAAAAAAGCCAATTAAATGAGCATACAACTACCCAAGGTGTATTTTGTTTGTTTTTCTTTTTTCCTTGCAAATACTGAACAGATTTGTGGGCATGAGTTAGTGATGACTGAATATTGCTGAAACTGTGTTTGCTTTCCATTTTGTTTGAAGCAGCTCCACTGGAACCAGGTTTGTTTATTTACCTGGTGTTTGACAAATAGTCTCTGACACTCAGCTATCAGAGATTTATGCCCAGATCTCTTACTGGAAACTCCACCCTGCTAATTGTTGCTGTAAGCAGGACAACATGAGGGGTGGTTTTGCCTGCTGGCTATTTCAGCTGGTTCTGGTATTGGCTGTGTTCTATTATGAGCTGTAAGACTGAGATCTCTTTGATTGTCCCTCCTAAGACTTAGATTTCTTTTTCTTTTTTTCCACTTTTACATACACTCACACACAGAGGGTGCATTTAAAGGAATATGTTGATCTTAATGACCCCTCAAAATTTATCCTGGGGCTAATCAGAGGCTTACTGTGTTGTGCTGGCTAAATCTATCATGGTATTGAATAATTCACAGCCTGCCTTAAAGGCTCCAGACTAGATGATTTACCCCATATTAATGTGATGCTTTTGCATTTTAACAGGCTTATGTTAATGTTTTACAAAATGATAAAGCATGCTTCTGAACTCTCTGGTGACAAAGGATGATGGCACAAACCTCATAATTCTAGCATAGGACAGCCAATAACGTGTGATTTATGAGTGTTGCTACAGCATCTGCTGTAAGCTTGGCCCAGACCAATCCATTTTGTTGAGGCTTACCCCTATTCTGGTTGCGCAAGTGGCTTTTCCCAACATATCTGACACTTTATATGAAAGTAGTCAGGCATAAGAGAAAAGGAAGGGCATTCTGAAAGCAGAATTAAGCTTTCCCAAACTATTTGAGTGCAGAGACTTTATATCACTTGGAGATGGGGCATATAAGAGAACAAAAGGGATCTCTTCACTGTGTGACTGCAATTTTCAGGAAGCACTCATGAGTCAGGTCACGTTTTTCCATTTGAAAGGGAGGCAGCCTGTCAGCAGAGCTCAGTGTGTTAGGCATATGTTGGGTGCTGAGAACCTGAAAATGCAGCCCAGGTGATGTGAGCACTCAGGGCCCTCCCTCCAGCTGTACCCTAACTTTGTACCCTAACTACTCAACAGGTCACCTGTGAGCTTTTACTAGTCTCTCAAGAGGACAAATGAATGGCATTTACATCTTAATGTCTGTTTCTTTTTGTGCTTGCTTTAAAAAGGGAGTTGGGGGAAAGCTACAATGTCTTTGCAATATCTGCTTTCTGTACTTCACTGGTAATGGCATCCTTGTACCTACACAGGATGAAATCTAAAGGGCAAACACTTCAGCCTCGGACATTCTGGTAGACAGCAAGGTGGCAAATGAACTTCAGTGCTGCTAAATGCAGCCTAATGCATATGGGAAGAAGAGGGAAGCCAAACTGCACAACCATTCGACAGGATTCTAGAGAAACTCTGTCAGCTCGGGCTTTTGAGGGCAGGACTGGCTGACAGATTGCATGCCAAAGACGGCAGCTCTGTATTTTTCTACAAGCAGAGGCCAGAGAAGAAAAGAAGGGGAAAAGGAAAAGTTATCAAGAATAGGGAACTGAATGGAGAACAATACAGAACCATCACATAAAAGAGTGTGAGGCATTATCCGGACTGCAGTCTGAAGTACCATTTCTCACCACTGACAGGCAAAACAACTGCATTTAATGATTTCAAAAATATGTTTCTGTTCCAAAAACAAAAAAGACTTCTATTCTCTCACATGATTTTACTTTTCAAAGTTCTTCTGGCAGGGAGAAGAGGGCAGCGTTTAACAGAATAAACCACCTAGAAATGCTCAGATCTTGAACGCTCAGGTGCTTACCTAGCAAACAGAAAATTCATGTTTAGCTTGTGCTGCCTGACTTTCAGCAGAGATCTGAGGCTGCATTTCACATACTCCAAGCTATAGAAGCAGTCTCTGGCATGATGAATATGCAAGGCAGTATGGAATATCTGCTGTTGGCTTTTAAATGGATAGCTAGTAATTATTGAACTCACCTGGGATATGAGAGTCTCAGGCTTGTATTCAGTGTTGTTGAAGATAAACAAAGCTGCCTCTGCTTTACTGTCTGTTCTGGGATTGGGCTGCCTGTCTCCAGAAAATTCAGTCTGCACCTGAGAGATTTTCATGAGAGCTGGAATGTTTTGGTAAGACATACCAATTTCAAGAGCAGCAGCAAAAATGTCCACCAGTTCTTCTGGCCACTTCTAAAAAGATACTACAGAATTATTTTTCACACAACATGCAACTGAATGGTAGACACTGTGGCTACAGTTCAATAACCAATGATATAAAAAGTGACTGAACATTTCAATGGATAACATTATCATCTGGAGTTGAACTGGTTACTATTAATACTCAAGCTGGAAGAAATATTAAATGGCATGCTTGAGAGTTCAAAGCTAATCTTTGCTATTTGGTAATAGAAGGAAATCTAATGCAGATTATCCCATCATTGTCTAATTTACGTTTTCATGAATCTGCATTTGAAGCATCTGGTGCAGTCAGACAGGAAACTGAAGTATAAAGTCATGGTGATATTTGTGTTCTTCTGTATCTATAGCATGTCCAAAACTTAAAAAGGAGCTGTGCACATTCAGAACTTTTGAGAATTAATTGATGCATATGGGCGCTTGAGTATGTTATTACATAAATACCTCAGGTTAAACATCCACATTTTAAAATATTGGTTATAATATACATCTGTCTTCGTAGTCAAGTGCCTATAGGACCATTCAGATACAATTCCATGCTGAATCACAGAAAAGGACTGAAAACAATCTCAAGAGATAGGCTATTCCACCTCCCAGGCCCTAAGGATCCATTCTATGCATGGCATTCCTGATAGATATTATCTAACCATTTCTTTAAAAATTCCCAAAGTGGTAATTTCACAACACCTTAAGCAGTCTATTTACATTGCTTCATAATTCATTCATTGCTGGAAAGTTTTACCCAGTGCCCAGTTTACATCTCTCTGCCTGTAATTCAAGCCTATCAGTTGTATCCACAAAGGATATGGAGAGCAGCTTATTTTTTTCCTCTCTGCAGCAGCCTTTGTGTTTGAAGACTGTTATCACATCTGCATTCACTCTTCTCAAACACCTGCCTCAGCATTTCCCCTGAGGCTATGTTTTCAAACTTCTGATTATTCTTACTGTTCTTCTCTAGAATGTCTTCAACTTGTCCATCCTTCATGACGAGTTGTGCTCAAATTGGACACAGTACTCCAGCTTGGATCTTACAAATGCCAAGTAGACCAGAAAGACAGGCTGATGTGCCTTGCAGGCTGGGCTCCTGATTTACACTGTACTAGAGTGTCTTTGTTTTTTGCAACTGTTGCCTCATGTTCAGCATGTGATCTACTAGAATTGTCAGGCCCTTTTCTGCAGAACTGGTACTGACCTCTATGATTTGGTCCTACCAGAGCTATTCTGTGCTTATGTAGCTGATTGTTCTTCTGGAAGTGTAGAACCTTTCCTTGTCCTTACTCCCTTGTTACCATCAAATCCTGTGTCCTGACAATTCCGTAGTATTTCACAAAAAGTTTCATATATATCATCACCTTGATTTGGTTATACTTATTAGACAGTTAGTGTTATGGTCTTCTCCCTTCTTAACATAACCTAGAGACTTTCAAAGGCTATCTCTACATTTTGGATGGCAAAGAAAACACAGATATCCCTCATAAACAAAACAGTCTCCCTTTTTTGCCCTTACTCTAACACAACAAACTACAATCCTCTATATTAATATAGACACCTTGTAAATGCTCAGACTAAATAAAAATCTTCAGAGTACAGTTAGCACTTTTTTAGAATCCACAGTCAAACAACCACAAAATTCCAATCTAGAAACTCAGATTTTTCATTCTCTTGTTCACGAACCACATGTTTGGTTGTTCATGAACTACTTGTTTGTTACAGTTAGCAAATTAAAACATCAATCATTCACTTTTCTAAAACTGCTTTCACTTTTCACATTTCTAAAACTAAACTGAATTAGTATCAGGAGCAGATGACATGAATTTCTGTTTTAGCACTACTCAGTTTAAACATCAATCATACAAGAACAGGTTTACAGCTGAAATAGGTTGCCTTTTCAAAATAAATGAGGCAGGAAGTCCATTATTTCCTCACTCAATCTTTTGCATATAGCATGCATATTGTAAGTATAACCCATGTATTTCAAGGTCTGCAAAATTTCAATGCATATATACCTTGCACAGAGAGTCTTAAAACATATTTTCTAGACATTCATTATTTTGGAGCATGAGTTGTTTGAGAGTCTATTAGACAATAACAACCTGCAATAGGGAATAATATTTGGGAGAAAATTTTTATTCCATAGCAAAAAGCCTTTTTTTATATTTTCTAATGTCAGTCTTCACGGAACTTGCTCTTCTTTTCATGGAAAATACAGTTTTATGGTGTTACCCAGCAAATTTCTTTCACTTCAGAAATATTTCATCTGTTCCCCTATACTTAGACAGGGAGCGGCAGCAGAATCAGTTATTTCCCTGAAAGATTAAATGTTTCTGAGGTGCAACCACTGTAACTGCATACTTCTTATTGCATATCATTGCCGTAATTTGGTCACTCACAAATCCTCTTCAACAATTTGCATAGAAAGAGTGCTATAAATTTCAAATACAGTCTCATGCATTAGTAGAACAGCAGCCATCTTTCTGAAAGAAAAATCAGGACAATGGAAATTCAGGAACAATCAAAAATGTACCTTCCAGATCTTGAGTTCCTTACTGATCTGAACATGTGTAGGAACTTCTGTGTGTCTTTACAAGTTCTTTTCAGGGCTAAGGGTACATCTGGTATCTCCATATTATGGGAGATTCTTAACACTCATCTGTCTTGCAGCATTTCTAGAATATTTTTCTTCAGCACTTTAAGATTTAAATGAGAGATACTGTACAAGCTGAAAGTATGATGATGACAATTTTTTTCATATCTCAACAACGATGGCTTATTTCTACTCTTCACTCAATTTCTTACCCAAAGCACTTGATAGTCTCATTCAATCATCTACTTACTGAAATTCCTTATTTAACAAAATAAAACTTACCCTGATTAAATTGTCTCCCTTTAAACAAAGATGAATAATTTTCGTTGTGGGTCTTCAACACTCAAGTGAAATGTAACCAAACAGATGTTAAGAAATGGTAAGAAGCATCTTAAGAAGCTACTTAAATAACAAGTGTCTTTGTGTAGTTTTAAAATTTGCATCTCTTTCATTCTGAGTGACAACAGGGTGCAGATTTATTCTTGCTGCATGGATATGTTGTAATCAAGTCTATTTTTTGCAGGGCTGTCCACAAGCAAAATGGCAAATTAATTTAAAGCTTTATGAAACATAATGCCTAAAATAGGATCAACAACTATTACAATGACATTACTCTACATCATTAGCAATGGTTGCTTGAGAACCCAAGGAAACTTTGTTCCATATCATGGCAAATAAGGCCTTTCAACTGTAATAAGCTTGGAAAGTTGCGATGTTCAGGTATGTATACTGCCTTATGCTGAGGAGTTGAAGCCGTGCATGGCATCTTTAAGTGCTACCACAAAGCAAAAAAATCAATGATAATGTTTTTTAATAGTCTCTGACTTGTCACTTCAGGGCAGGGATCACTTTTGTGCTTGTAGTACAGCTAACAAAACAGGGCCACAGTTTTAATTAACAGGTCAAAGAGCTTTCAAAACAGAAATAACAAAAAATAACTGCTATAGTAATGTATTTCACAGAAACACAAACTCCAGAGAACCTGGCTAGAATGGCTGAGCCAGTACATAGCAGCTGATAATTAGCTTCTTGTGTATGCCAATGTCACAATAGGACTTACAGCAAATCTTGCCACAACTTAGCCTGGTATTTCTTTACCTATTCACCATGGACAGAGAGAACAGATCATTCCTTTTCTTTCTGAAGCAGCCTGTTATGTATTTCAAGACCGTTAACACAACTCTCTTCAGTCTTCTGTTTTTTACTCTGAGTAATACAATTCACTCAGTCTTTCTTTTCAGGTCATGTTTTGCAGGCTTTTGCTCATTCTCATTGCTTTCTCCCAAAAGACTTCTAAAGCGTTCACTTTTTTCTTGAAGTGCAATGCCATCTTTTTGATCCAGCAGGAATATTGCAGCACACTGTTAAATATAGAAGGTTTCCACAAAGCTGATAAAACACATCACGTTGAAAGGCTGAGAGGCAAAGGAAAAGCTGGAGGCATGGTACTCCACAGCAATGCCTTGAGCACTGTGTGCTCATGGTAATACAGTACATTGTGTGAGAACTGACAGGTAAACACACTGCCTGCTATGAACAATTTAGAATCTCTTGGGGGCAGTGGAGGTAAGAAACCAACATTCCTACCCGAAAGCAGACTCCAGCTAATTAAGTTTAATAAAGTCTAGGAAATGTTTGGTAGATCTCATCTCTCCACTGCTGCATCAGTTCAGTAGCCAGTATAATGAAATGAGTCATCTTGTCATCTCTTCCTACTTCTAATTCTGTCAGCAAGTTGCAACACCTTAAGTAGCATAATAAAAAGTCTCTCTCTGCTGTTTCCTAAACTTAGCCCACTTAGAACCCATGGAGCGAGACTGCAAACAGAAGGCTTCCTAGCAATATTTCAGTGAATAAAAGAGGGAATGACTGTTATTTCAGAGAGAAGAGAATGTGAAGACAAGTTTAACAAGACATATAATGAGCCTGGGGAGGGCTAATAAAAGTTGTTCCAGAGAAATTGCTGGTAATTTTGTAAAGGACACTGATGATTGCATGCCTACTGGACAAGTTAATACAGTGAAAGGTGTCTGAAGAGAGGAAATGGACAGAAGATTGAGACTAGTTTGGACACATTTGAGAAAAACTGTCATAGTTAAAAAACAGCATGCCAGGTTGCTTTCAAGTATGTAATCAGTGCATTTTGCTTTGTTGATGATATGGAGGTAAGTGGATAGCAAAGTTCAGGTTAGCACAAGTGACTGCAAAGTGATTAATAGTTAAGATACCTGAGGCAGAATAACTAGAAGTGTAAGATGTAATTAAGAAGATAAATAACATGAATAGTAATGCTCTTTGCACCTGGTGAGAAAGAGCACATTGTTGACAAGGTTTGATAGTTACAGATGGTAACAGAAGTGGGAAATGTGTGAGAGGTAGTGACAAAATATAAGAATTTGTAGCACCCTTCTGAAGAAGATCTGATTTGCAAAGATGTTTTCAGATTGGGAGTATACAACTCTATCAATTGTAGAAGGTGGTAGGCGAAATTTCTGTTGTCAATTACAGATAGGTTTATGGTAGCAAATAGGAATTCAGTAGTTCCTTAATCAGAATGTCATTGCTCTACTATAAAGTTTATTTTAAGACTATGTTAGGCAGTTCTCTTGTCTTAAAAATGAATTTCCAGTAAACTTTATCTTTTCCCATATGGTTTTGCACAATCTGAGCAGACATTTATACAGGTAAATACACTGAAATAATGAGCACATCTAATTACATTGCACCACCTATCAATTCATGCAATGTATACATCACTAACAAGAGTGACTTCAGAAGTAACATTTGGGGTTCCATATTCACTGTGTCTCAATGGTTCATCTTTCAGTTAATAACATGCTATTAAATATATGGCCCATTCACAAAACCAACCAATAATGAAAAAGATATAAATGCCTGTTGAGAAATTTATGTTGGAAGAAAAGGCTGCCATCTCTTTGCCGTTTATAAATGAGTAAGAAACAACTTCTATAAAGCAGCAGCCACTTTTTTCATGTCTAAGACTGATGGCATTCAATGCTGTCTCCAGACAACAAACTGTCCTAAAAAAGGCAGGTATAATTCAGTCATCCTCAACAGTGCTACCACTGTCATATCAGTTAGCCACCCTCTCAGTTATCTCCATCATGCATTTTAGTGCCCGGCATGCAAGCACATACCTAGTTCTGTACATATCACAGCCCATGCTTCCTCTTTCATTTTCTAAATAACATTTAGATCAAGGTATGACAGAAGAGGATGTTCTGGAAATTCATGTGGATTCGAATCCCTGTGGGACAGAGGTGCCTCACACTGGCCCTGGAGAGCACTCAGAAGGAAATTAACAGAGCAATCATCTCTGAAGTACCAAATTATGCTTTATCCAGACTAAAAGATTTACGCCCTCTCAGAATACATAATTGAAACTGGAAATCCACATTTTAGAAAGACAATATCAGCTTGTTTAGAGTTCCGAAAGATATTATTTTGCTATATGCTTTGCCAAAGGAACTGGCCTTTTGTAAAGTCTCACAGTAGAAGTGTATTGTCCTGCTCTCTCTCTCCCAAAGTAACAGTCAAAGCTCCTGAGCAGCTTTTACAGCTGCTTTTCAATTTTTTTTAAACTTATTTTACTACAAAAAATCAACTAACTGGTTTCTTTTCTCTTTTACCACTCTCACAGAGTTTTCTCTGCAAAATCACAGTCAGCTGAGCTGTGAGGATAGCATTGGTCACATCTGCTGTATTGAATATCCACTCTGTACCTTTTGACCTATGTACTGAAAATGTACAGATATGTCTTAAAATACAGACAGGCAAATTTTGCTCTTGTGATGAGCCCCTTTTCCCACCTGCTGCTCCTCTCCCTGTTTCCTAAAGGATAGAGCCCTGTTCTAGGAACAGATGCAGAACTGAAGACAAAGGGCATCTCGGGGGAGAATCCTGCAGCAATGGAATCTTAGTGGAAATTACCTCTCTGCTGCTGAGCTCCAGGTGAAATACATTTTAACCTATTCATAGCAAGAGAAGGATCTAAGGTTAAGAAGAGGGGTTTTTTGGTTTTGTTTTTTAGCCAGGGTGTCTAAATTAGATCATAAAATGAAAAGATAATTGATTTCAGAATCTGCATAATCTCAGAGTCTTGTGAGATGTACTGTGACTTCACTAATATGATCTTCCCTGTACATGATTCATAGAAGAAAAGAATAAGAACAGGATAGTATGGGAAAGAGGAATGAAACCGTACATCAGTTTGGCGCTGAGAATCGTGCCCTATCTCTTAATTGCTGGATTTCTGAGGTGCAATCATCCAAAATTATTTTGGTTCTCTAGGACTCTTAGGAAGTGGGGCCTAATATGGAAAAATGATTCATGTGGTCCGAGTCTGCTGAGCCATCCAGATGTCATGGAATAACATGAGTGAAGTCACATGTTTGTACTTACGCTGTTTCACCGCACAGAATTCTGACACTTGCCCTTCTCAGGGAAGGGATTACATGCCTCAGAGAAGAAGCACAAAGATCCATGAGAAATTACCAAGTGCGAGTCCATTTTTGCCTGAAAAGTAATACATATTTTGGCATCTTCACGGAGTAGCCGCATCTTCACACAAGATTCTTAATACCAGTACCTCAGCCTGGGCCATACAGCCAGGAAATAATGCTTCTATTTGCTCCTGGCTACTGAACACAGACCAGTTCAGGAAAAAGAAACATGCCGTTCTTGGACACATGTCCTTTGGGCATGCAGTGGGCGCTCTACTCCGACAGCACTTCTAACAGCCTATGACAAATGCAGCTGTTGTGGCTGTACCCAGGGGAAGACCTTTCCTACACCACATGCTCTACTGCAGAGGCAGAAACTGACTCGTAGGGTCTAACCCTGTTCTCCAATTAAAACGACAACATTCAGCTTTATTCCTTTTGCAAGTCAGAATGAAGTAAGTTACCCTACAGTAAAACCAGGCAAAGATGCTGGAGTGAAGAAATGAAATGGGGGATGATTTTTTGATCTCAAGGGCGGCTAGACTGTGTGAGTGGGGAAGGGAGAGGGGAATTTCAGGAAAGAAAAGGCCAAGATAAAGAAAATCAGATAGCGAGTGAATACCAGGATCTTCTGGTTTACTTGGATATGAGAATTTGCACTGATGACTTCCAGGATTGCAGATGAAAAGGTTACAGAGGATACAAATAATCCTTCGTGTAGAACATGTTGGGAGGCTTGGAATTCACTCTCCAGAATTTGACACAGCAGTTTTAATCCTCATCTTAGCTCTTGGGAACTATCTGGCCAAGGGTAAACAACCAGCTTTTCTCTTAATGAGCAGCTGGATAACAATTTAAAGTAACCTTAGATTTGTGTGGAAGGTATGCTGCTTAATGTCTGTATGCTGTGCTCCCAGGGGCCATTGCAGAAGATTTAAGTATGTTTCACTGAACAGAAGGAAGCAGGAGTTTTTAGTAAACTATAAAATTAGTTAAATAAGTTCAGCATAATCAGATAAGCTTTCTAATCAATCATATGCTATTGATGATTTTTTCTGCTTAGACAAAACTGAGCCTATATGTTCCAGGTCCCAACCTGAACAGTAAATAAATACAATATTCCTACTACACAAATAATCATTTTCATTTTATATGTATCAAAATAAATTTTCCAATATTTTTAGAATACTCTAGTGATTTTTCTAAACAGATATTTATTTCATTTAAGAAAGACTCTCAAACATGAATGTTATTTACCCTATAACTGCTGTAAACTAGTAAGAACATCCTAAAGACATTTACTTCTCACTTTTTCAAAATCAGTTTTTAAAATGACATTATTCATACAAAACCTTCAATATCGAATTAGGTACCCTATTCATACTCAATGAATAAATTAAAACATTATTCTCAATCTACCATCATTGCTAGTAATAAAACATAAACTGTGGTAAATGACTGAACCATATTGACTCCTTTTCCATAGGAAATACAGAAGTGTACCTTGATTTTGCCAAATGACTGTTAGCTGCAGTACAGCTGTAGCTGTGCAGGTTGTTCTATCAGGGAAATAAAAACTCTAGGTCTTGCCTAATGAGATGACTTATCTAACAATTGTACATGGGTTGGAAAGGAGAGACTGTTTTTCTCCCTTTCCTCATGGAAATAAAGATCCTTCAGTTGACATCTTCTAGTTGTTACGTGTTCACATCATTAAGTGATCTCTACTCATTTCATCTGAATAGCAGTGGCCCCAAGAGCTGGCAAGCGCATACACCCTCTAACTGCTATGAGCATATTATAACACAAGATTTTTAATAAGAACTTGACAGTGTTTTGTTTTAGAACATGAAGGTATAGAATAGCCACTAAATAGCCGAAACCAGAAGGGCTTTTTTTTTTTACCAAGCAATATTAATAGTAGGATCGCAACTCATTTCAGGAAGACAAAATTCATCAAGGATATATTGAAAGTTACCAGAAACCTGCATTTACAGCCAAAACCACTCAGATTAACCTCTTGCTGCCTTTAAGGTAGGAATGAAGTGGGAAAAGATAAGTTGTATGGATAAAAATATTCTTATGAATCTGAAAGTTAGTGACTATAATAATTGATAATTACTAATCATTTTGTAAACATATTCCTGCATTCTTCTTAAGATCTAAGGTTAACAGTAGCTATTAGCTTCTCTTGGTTTCTATTCTTTCACCAGATGAGCAACTGCAAGACATTTCTCTCATTTTAATTGGCCTAAAAGGAAACCATGAAGACTGACCACCAAATACCTTTTCAGGCTTTAAAAGAAGTAGGGTTAAGAAATAGACAGAAAGAAAATTAAAGAAGAGAAGGAGAAGTATGAAGCAATGTTTAACACCTTTGGCATTATTTCGTTTAGCAGTGAATGTTAAGCAATGCTTCAGGCTGAGGTCACAGCTGAGCAGACAGAAGAGGAAAATACCATTTTGTCTGTAAAGTTCTCAGAAAGATGAACCTGTCAGGAGGTAGAGAAATAGGTCACATGAAAGTTAATGGAAAGTAATAAATGGAATACATTGTGCCACAATGCTTCATCTCAATTAAAAGTTCACATACTGAATGCCATTTAAATTGACAGATACCCAGCTCTTATCAGCCTGCTTACTTATACTCTGCATTTATAGAGGCTGTTGTTGATTCCACTGGGTAGTTTCTGAAATCCTCGCTGCATTTATTAGTCAAGAATAATTAAAATGTAAAGTAGTGAAATGCCAGGATTCATAGGAAAATGTTTCATGGGAGGATGTTTCTCTAATACAGATGTTCAGGTACTTCAGAGTAAACAGATACTAGAGAAAGACTGGATTTTTCCTTCTAGTAGCGTCAAGCACTAGACTAATGTGAACTAACTATTGCTCTCTGACCAAAACTGTTATCACTTCAAGAGGCAACTCCAAACGCCTTTCTTAGCAGTTGAGGAGAAAAAGGAGTGGTTTGGACTCAATATAGGGGACATATCATACCTGCATGACATGCAGCACTGCTCTATGCCAGCTTTCCAAATAGATGCAGGAGGGGAATAATGAATTTGCCAAATGGGCTATTAATATATTAACTGGTGGGTTACAGCTTCATTCTTGCATTACCCTGTTGCAAGAGGTGGATAACAATTTACAGAGATGACTTGAGCCATTGGACTGCTGCAGATGAGACAAAGAAGGTTTGTAGCTTTTATCTGTGAGGGATGACTTAAAACTGAAGGTGCGACACAGAAGGATACCACAGGCACCACAGTTCCTAAATCAGGAACATGGCTGCAGCACACTGATGGAAAAGAAGTTAGGCATGAGAAAGGTGCACTTTTTTGGGGATGTATCTGAAAGCTCAGGTGTCTGACTCAGAGCTTCATATTAAGCATTTCTTCCCTCTTCTAAGGTTCCACAAAGCTCACTTGCCTTAGGATGACAGTGGGGGACATCTTCTACAGAACTGCTTACTAGTCTCAAACTTGCCCAGGAAATAGGAGCCCTCGCTTGTAGCCCTCTTCCAGGACAGGGAACTCAAACATACTTCCTCCACCTCCCTAGCAGGTATGTGCATTGTAGAAGAGTTGGGGAGTGCCCTTCACTGCCCATGTTATGGCCATGCCATGGCACAGCCCAGACTGCTAGTGGCAGTCAGCTGGGAAGACAACAAACACGAGGGACCCTGACACTGTCAGTCCACCACTAAAAGGTGGGAGGGATGAGCACTGCTGTTTGTTCTGTGAGGAACAGATGGATGCTGGACTGCCACGAGCACACCAAATGCCTCAGAAAAATTCAGGGTTTTTGGAAGTTCTACTGACTGAGAGCAGAGCTGAGACAGGTGCTGATCACTTCCTTGCTCAGACTGGGACATTAGCATGCACGTTCAAAAGCCTAAATGCAGGTATCAAGCATTTACACTGCCAAAGTCTTAAGTAGGCATGCTTCATGTTAGGCAAAGGTGTTTCTTAGTTAAACTATTTGCTTTAGTTCCTTTTGCCAGGACATGTTTTTTAATCATAGTCCCTAAAGAGTAGTGATTTTGGACCAGAACTGGGTCGAATCTCCAAGTGTGCAGGTGTTTCATGCATGGTGAGAGATTGGATTACAAGGGAGAGAGTCTGTGTAGCCTTATCTGGGTGGAGACACTGCATCTCAGTTGCTAAAAGCAAAACAAAAAACAAGGGATTCATTAGTGAAAGGAAAACAAGCTCATAGTGTTATGGCTCCAGTTTACAGGAGATCCAAGATCTGCATTGCTCTGACAGTCAGGCTGGCAAATATCAAAGCCAGGAATAGGGGAAAAACCCTCTTACAACCCGTAACAATTGTACAATTATGTAGACATCATTTCAGAGAGGTTAAAAAAAGAAAAGGAGAAGAACCGCTCATCCTTAGCTTACAAATATGTGAATGTGCAATACTACTGTGCAAATGAAAACATTTGTGTTCATGATTTGAAAAATATCATGCCTGTGTCTGAAGCTCTGATCTTGGATTAGCTGCTTCTATTTAGCTCTTCCAGGCTGCATGTTTTAAGGACCTGAGATATTCTTTGCACTGATTTCTTGCTGACTCTTATTTGTTCACTGTAGTTGAGGAATTGGGCCCTGTGGGTGTTTGTAGCCCTCTCCTCATCCAAAGCCTTAAGCTTATTTCTGGTGCCAAAAGCTTGAAAAAGAATGTATCAAAGTGTCATCTTTAAAATGCTTCTAAATGGAATTTGTAGTCAGTTAACATTTAAGTACTGTCTACAATGTACATAATGAAATGGCAGCACGCTTTGGAAAACCCTGATTGACTGTACATATCAGCTAGTGCTCTGCTAGCCTAATGCAATTTGATTTTGATGTAATGTAATGGAGCACAGTGATGAAAAACAGCAGTTCTAATAAAGGCTGCTCTTTTCACAGCTTACCTCATTTTTGGCCATGGAAGCAGGTGCCTCTCTACTCCCTTTTCCTTCAGAGCATGTTATCTCAAAATAATTACCCAGTAAGACTTTTCTTTGTGCCATAATTAAATGAAGCCTGAGTAACAGACTGTTACTTTTATAGTGCTAAACTGTAGGGGCAAATTTTCAACTCGTATATACTGGCAGCACTGGTATCAGCTGAACTACACTGAATACTCCAGGGAGAAAGAAGCTACAGCAGCAGCAACTGACTCACAGCAAAGCAATGGACTGACAGGACCAGACTGTCCTGTAGGTACTCAGAAGAGAATTGGCTGCATTTCACGAGGTTTCAGTCCCCCGACCCTCTTTAGCATCTAGGCATATCAAACTGCACTGTGATTTGCGTACGGTGGATTAATGTTAAGAGAATTGTATGAAGCCACCAAATTCGTTTCTGCATGATTCCCTTTTTGAACACAGGTTTCTAGGGTGAAAGGCTAATGCGTTAGCTCATTGTGTCAAGCACATCTCATTATGCAAAGTTAATGTTAATACACTCACTTCCCTTCATTTTTAAGGATCTGACGCCTTCAGAGACTTTTTTTCCCCTTGTGCTAATTGCACTATCTGCATCTTTCATCTAATTTAACATGTAGTTTGTGTCAAAGAATTCCTTTGAATGAAACAACAACCAGGCTTTCATGAAACCACAGATCATCTAGGAAACAAGGAAAGTAAGCATAGCAGAATAGAAGAGGATGCTCTTCTTAGTCCCAGTGGGCAGCAAACCTAAGCAAATGAGGGTTACCTGCTGAACTGAGTCACTTTTGAAAGAAAAATGCTTTTTCACTTTAGAAGTGTATGTAATTATCCTCTTCCTCTCCCAGCGCACACAAACACATCTGGCACTAATTCTGACCTTTATAGGATGCTTTTAAGTCACTGTGGGGAAAAAAAAAAAAGCTGTAAAGGCCGTGAACAAGCATTCCTGGCATAAAAGAGCTAAACCACCAGCATAGAGAATAGTCTGTGACAGTCTGCCCTCAAAGATTTTAAGTGATGTATTCAAGGCCATGTCTGAACTGTTGTGCTGCGTTGGCTGACAGAGATAACTTCTTTCCCCATCACGTGTAGCGATGCATGATGAAGTGCAGGGAACCTTGATGAAGTCTACTGCTGACATTTAAATAAATTAATGATGTTCTCTGTATACAAACAAGGAAAGCTGATGTTTCAGCAGTGATGGGTCTGATTAGTTTTTAATGATGATGAAGCCAGCACTTTAGTGGTTTGTGTTGAGCTTTTTAAGCCAAATTTTCAGTGGGATTGTTCATGTGGAAACATAATGATTTTATTGGTATATTCAGCTATGTGAAGGTATGTAGATACTAAATTGTGCAGCAAACACATGCTCTTGACTGTCCCAATAGCACACTTCATTTAGAGAGCAAATATGACTCCCTGCAGGCCAATGCACCTGCTTCCTTCCCAAGTAAGCCACAAAGCTGAAGGTGGAGAAGGAACGGTGTCCATCTGGGACTCTCCCTGGTTTGTCAAGTAATGGCTGGTAGCTTTGTACACGGTAATTGAGAAGTACCACTGGGTCACTTCATTTATATATATCCGCTTGCCATTTTCCTGTCTACTGTACTTCCAAAGGAGGGGAGTTTATGTCCTTCTGCAAAGGTAGCTATGAGGCAGCTGTTATTTTATGAAGGCACATGATACAACATATTAAAAGAATGATTCTATTATTCTTTCTTTATCTGTTGCTTCTCTAGATCTAAATATTGTCAGTCTGAAAAAGTGTTTACTTTTTGTGTATAGAAAACATTTTCCATTTCCACATAGTGCAGGAAAAATGGGAATGTTCAATTCTGCACGGTTGTTTCACAAAACTCACTGGAAAGTGCATTATTATATTATGCTGTGAAGACATAGTATTAGGGAAATATTAATCTTGACCAACACAGAAAATGAGTTCAAATGTGATTCTCAAGCCTAAATTACTATTAAGATGCAGATAATTTGACTGAGTTGGTGAAGTAATCTCAAGTCTTTGCAGGGAAGATGTTGAGCCAGTTACGGCGGGCAGGTGTAAGTTGCTGAAAAACTAACAAAAAGATTATCTTGTTCTCTTCCTCCCCTCACCACTTGAGTGTTGCCAGGCAGCCCCTCAAAATAGGCACACACGCAGAGAAATTATATCATCTATCATATCATCTGTTTGCTCTTATTTTTGTAATGGACATAAATGGCAGATGGTAATGTGGGATTTTAGGGTTTTATTTATTTATTACATCAAATAAAGGCTCTCCAGTATGAAGACTGCCAATTTACTTTCTTGTCTAGAGACAGTTGCAAAATAGTTTTCTTCTCTTACATGAGTAGAAAATCACAAAAATTTTCCCCGCTCCAAAAAGGGATGTCTAAAAAACAAAGTTAAAACATTATGATTGGGCAGAGACAAACTGCAAGCCCACTGCAATTTGCTTCAGCTAAAGGGATATACCATTACCCTCTCAACATAAAGGTTTTCCTAAGCACAACATTTATTAATGCTGACATAAGTTAAGGATACTCACTGTCATTCACTGGGACCACTCACATAGGGGGTCTTGGTTAGAGGCAGAGATGAAGTGTAGTTTGTATCTTATCCCATTATTTTAAAGGCTGTGATGAAACACAACACCTTTGGAAACAGGAACTTGAGTTTTATTTAACTCAAGCAAGGATGGCTGTATTTTACAAAACTGAAAAATAACAAGAGCAATGGGACCTGGTTTCCTAGGGATGTCTCTTGTAGTTGGATTCACTGGCACCTAATGCAGTATCAATTCCAGCTGACATTTTTCCCATTTGCAGTGTTCGCCACACCTCTTTCCCATATAGATTCCCCTGGGCCTAGTAAGGGCAGAACTCATGCTGCAAAGGGCAGTCCCTGAATAAGGCTGCTAAAGCTGTCTCTTCTCTGCCCACTGGAAACTGTGTAGAACAAAACACCTTTGAGACAACTACCTCTTCCAAATTTTGATTTATTCAGCCAACTGCTGCTAAAGTCTTTAGGCAGAGATCAGAAAGATACATAGAGGGACACACTGTAAGCCATGTTTCCTTCTAAAACTAGCAAAAAGCAGCAGCCATGCCCCTTGTAGATAGGGACATGACAGACTCAGCTCCATGTCCCCCAGATCAGCAGCTGGAGCGCACCTCTCACAGGCGCACCACCCTGTTCCTAACCAGCTGCTGGAGCAGTACCACAAAACACTGTCACTTACAAAGGATGCAAGGCAAAAATGAAAGAAAGGAAGTGCCCTTAGCTCTGTTTAGTACAATTCTGATTTTCTCCCTCCCTATCAGTAGAAATGTATATTGCTGGCTGATGCTGACTTTTTCTTACTGTGAAACCCTGCAAGAGAAAACACTGATATTCTAAAGCACTAGCCCATCCTGTTCTTTTCCAGCATGTCGTGTTACCTTTGCAATTGACAGAAGGATCTGTTTACTTTTCACAGTAAAGTTATAAAGACTTAGTATTTAAAATGTAGTATTAATCTGCATTATTTGCAGATTACAGCCCATTTAGTACATGGAGAGAATACTACCTGTGCAAGGAAATCACAACTGATGTGACAGATATTTTTAAAGAGTATCATGTAACAGTATGTTGAAGGTTTTTTCTACCAGTGCAATAAAAGAAATCTTACCTTTGAATTGCTGTGAAAATAATTTATCCTGATTTCTCAGAGCCTGATTCAGTCCTCTTAACATAATTTCCTGAGCTTTGAACTCACTGAGTCTTCTAATAATGTTCTTAAATGAGGCAAGGAGGTAATTTTCTCTCTCACTGCCTTTAGGGGATCATCAATCATGCATCACTCGTAAGTGTTAGCATTGCACCATGTCTTCCTTTTTTTTTTAAAGAAGCCTAATCATGCATGGAGAAAGTGCTGTAGAGTAAAAGTTTCCACTTATAAATTGCACAGTGTCTTTGTACAGAATTGCTGTACCTCCTGTGAGGCAATTTTAGTATAAAACGCACTACAGTGATTCAGATCTCTAGCTACACTAATTTTTTTTTTATAACCTTTCCTCTACCCCCTGCCATGACACATTTCTATAACAAGCAAATTCTTTCGATGTTAAGGCCAGATTTATAGATCAGTTGTGCTGTGTTAGTGTCACAGAAGATGTGTTCATTAAGCTAAGGGACGATGCAAGCATTGAGCTATTTGAAAAACAGCTACTTTTTTATTTAAATCCCAAGCAATTGGCACCAAGATATTAAGAACTGGTTTCACTGAACATTTATTCTCCAACATTTGCAAATTCAGTTAATTTCAGTATTAAAACACTGTCAAGTAAATATACTAACCTTTTCCACTTAAAAAGGAGATTAGATAACACAAAATGTGATAGTCTTCATCTGAACCCTCAACTGACTTTTCCCACATAAAGAAACAATATTTGTTTTTCCAAAAAGAACTGCAATTAGCAATAGATGATTAGGAGAAACCAAGTCTAGAATACTAAGTATGCACAATGGGGAAAATGTATATGCGGAGGAGCATGAGATCGTCTCTAAAATTTGCTGTTTGTTGAAAATAAAAAGCATTTCAGTATTAGATATGTTATTTCTTTTAGGAAAATAAATCAGTGATGGAACAAAGTATACTTGGTGCATGCCTACTTATTGGAAAGTTCTGCTTCCTGACCAGACAGGTGTACAGCAAGAGACAAGGTCTCTGCTCACCACTTCAAGGTCCCATTTGCCATTTGGCACTCAGTACAAAATGCTTGCTCAGGATTGAACTCCCAAGGACTGTTTTTCCAATTCTTTCATCCACTCTTTCCACTTCCTCCTTCCTTCGCTCTCACATATCTTTTCATTCAAACAACACCCTGTGAACTTCATTCACTCAATCACTCTGAATGGTCTTACATGAACCTTTGCTGTGGGCAGTTGTGTGCCCATGTTTTGGCACAGGAGACCCTATTGTTTCATAAAGATGCTTACTCATTTTTAATAGCTTGTGGAGAAAGAACACATCCTTTGCCCCTGTGGTTTCATTACACTTCAAGCCAGTCCTTCATGAGGTATATCCACTAGCAGCTGTCTGGAGCAGCCTACACTTGAGGCTAGCAGTCTCACAGAAATACTGTGCAAATATGACTTACGGCTTTCTCCTCTCTGCAGGAGTCAAATAACTGGCACTATCTCATGCCTGTCAAAAGACTGCTCTGTAAATCCATTCTGGACAAAAAGGAAAACATAAGTAAAATGCACATGCTCACCAAGTCTGTTTTTTCGCCTTTTGAACTCTAGAACAGCTTTTTAAAGCAATCAGCTATAAGTGCAAATAGTACACTGTTGCCACTTAGTCTCCTTTCCCAGGAAACCCATTTGCAAAGTATTATTTGTTTATTTCTCTCATGATAGAAATAAGCATTAAACATAGGAAAGTTAATACACTTCATAATAATAAACCAGGGGTTTAAATGAGCATGAAAACTTGCTGAGGCAAAACCTTTAAAATCATTTTAAAGCTCTAATAGAATCCCTTGCATGCATTTGAAACATATATGCACACAAAGCACTGACCCAGGACATTGTCACCGCTGTCTCTATTATCATTATGACTTTGCAAGCTCTGCCTTATTAATGAGCAATCAGTGCAGTGGTTTACCTATGTGGGAACCACTGTATCTTATACATGTTAGCACTTTTTCTGAGGCCATACCCTAATTAACACGAAACATCTGTAAAATAAGGTAATATTAGATGTGACAAAAGAGGCCTGGAGTAGAAGATCTGCTTATTGACAAGGCAGTCTTCAGCATAATGTAGAGATACCTGTGCTAACCCAGACGATCAGCAGTAATCCAGCCAAAGCAGAACGGGCCAAGTGTGGCAACTCATTTTGCGAAAAAGGGGAGCCATTGAATTACCCTGCCAGCGCCATCTAACAAGACTCACCTCAGAAAGATGGAAAACAAGCTTTTAAGCTTGCAAATATTTAGTGCCCTGTCCCTTTGCAGCCAGTCACCCAGACCCACACATGGAGAGGGCACACAAAACTTCCCCTTCTTGCAGAAGAGATGGAGAATATACCCAGGTCACTGCACCAGGCTAATGCTATGGAGGCACTTAGCCTGTCCAAAAGAGAGAAGAAGGCAAAGGAGAGGCAGCAGAGACATTGTGTTCCTAAACACACATGCCACAAAGCTGTGCATACCCAGAGGAAAGCTCAGTTAAGCGTTCGATGAGGAATCACTGCTGCAGGTTTTGCCTCCTACTTAATTCTTGCTGATTCAACTCCTTTCCTAGGGCCCCCATGGGCACAGTGCAGCTCCCATGGGCCTGGCTTTTCTCACCCCAAAGGCATACATAATGCAAAGCTGTGTACAAGAACAGCCTGGGCTGGACTGCGCTTTCAGAGGCACAGGCCTTTGTATCCCCGGTAGTACTCCCATTCCCCCTCAGGAAGGCTGATGCCCCTGGCACCATTAATGCAGGACCTTGTTTGAACCTGCTTTGCCTCTGTGTGAGGGCAGCAGTTGGAGAGGTTTCTTGGAAGTCTTTGGTGTATCTGTAAAGAGCCCTGCATGCCTGGTCCTGTGCTGGGAACTGATCTATTACAGTATGCAGACATGATATTTGCTCCTTACTATGCGCATCTTTTAAGACCTGGATCTTTTTTTATGCAGCTTTCTCAACTCTTCAAATCAAGACTCCTTAACTGATGCTGGCAGCCAGCTCCAATACTTCAGGTTTCTTTCTTTTACCCTCAGGTTTTCTTTGGCTCCAAATTCATCTGTCAGGCAAACACGGATGAAAAAAATAATGTGAGCTGCTTAGCAGGAGACTCTCTCCATTTAAAGAAAATCTTCAAATAGTTGTTGAAATTCAAGCTTAGCTTTTTTTTCTGCTGCTGCACAGAAACAGGCTCAGTGAGACAGTCACTGCGTTGCCCATTCACAGAGCAGATTTTCTCCTTCCTAAAGTTTGTTTTTAATGCCTGTTTCAAGTACAGCATATAACTAGTGAAAAGTTAAATTTTGTATCTGTTTGAAAAAGCTCCTATTTGCTGAAATCCCACAACATGTTCACTGCTAAGCAGCATTCAGTTCCTAGGCTCCATCCGAATCCTAATATTCTTTGCATTTTTCATTTCACACTCTGGTCTCCACCACACATAATTCTTTCAAATGGTCTACATATATAAATGCTAATTAACTACTGCCTACTCCTAAACTCATGCATGATTTTAATGCACAGGTTTCCATTGACCTCATTGATCAGAACTTTGATGATCAAAAAAGCGTCAGAATGATAGACTAGCCTGAAGAAAAACTTCTCTGTTTAAGACTTTTTTTTCCTCAAAGCAATTATCTCTGAGTTCAACAAAAAGAATATGACACAATTAAAAGACATTTCTGAAAAAAAAAAACAACTCAATCTCTTAAAAGTATTTGCCTTTCATCAGAAAACATTCTTATAATATAACAATGTTGTTTGGGGAGTATCACATGAAAAATTTTTCTCCTGAGACACTGTCAATTTTTTAAAATAAATTGTGCCTTTTGAAGGTGATCAATGTTGTTAGAATATCTTCCCATGAATACAATAATCACAGAGCCATCATGCTAGCCAATTTCGCTGAAAGACTCAAAATACGCCAGACGATAGCTTTATAGTTTTATTTGTTAGCCACTAGCTTAACGATGTGCCAGGTTGATAGAGGCCACAATTACTCACCTGCCAATCTACAAACCATTTCTTGTAAGAAAAGGAAACAAATGAAAAAGGCGATTGCATAGCTAACCAGGGCTTGCAGATCCAGGCACACATAAGAGCATGAATATTTAGTAGGGGAACCTGAACAAAGGAGCGGTGTTACCATCCAGTAATGTGAGAGCAGTGGGGAGAACTGTTCTGCCCCCAGACAGAGGCTCCTGGCTGTAATGGGAACTACAGTAGGGATTTGATTTACAGTTCTTTTTGCTTCTTGGAGTTGTGAAAATTTTGCCAAACTAAGTTGCCTTTCTAACTCCCTTCTTGCCATGAGTACCTAAGATAGGAGCAGTTCTCAGAAAGAACAGATGCAAAATGTAAATTTTGTCTCTTCTGATGTTACAGGATAATCTTCTTCTTACATTGGAATCAGCAAGACCACCACTGACTGAAAAATATTCTAATTAATTTCTATTACAATGACCCTTCTCATTTTGTACGTTCACTGCAGTTTAGAAAAAAAACTCAGAAATTCAATAATAAACATTTCCTGAATTTAGAATAATTCATGTTGAAGAAAGTGCCACAGATAATAGAGCTTTAGGATAAAAGCCAAATTGGGATCAAACTAGGAGCTGTGCTCATGTAGAAGCTCATTCCATAATGATTAAAGAGCCTTTTACTTCCAGAAAGAACATGAGACAAATGACCTTTTATATGTCTACTTTTGTTTATTGATAACTGATTGACTGACTGATTCTGCCTGACCTCCCTTATTCCATTAAAATTTTAACCATACATTTTTTTCAGCTCAGTAATTTTCTACCAGCTGTATCTTTCTAGAAATGTGCATAAGTAATACACCAGTTCTGAAAGCTTCAATTCTACAGACTGTGTTTCAACATCCTATTCACATAGTACAGGCATTCACAAATAACATACTCCTATGGAAATGATTTATCTGTTCCATTCCACATAGCTATACTAGCAGGAGTTTTCTGTTTGCATTTTTTTAACAGATCAAGGCATTCTTTTCAGAAGAAATCACAGCTGTTTGCGCTGAAATTTCATAAATACAAAGCTAGGTACAAACTTGAGATTTTCATACAATGTTAATTGCTCTACTGCCCTGTAGGAATTAGCCTTTGTAAATATTTTCACTGTCTGCTGTGCATCTCTGCCTTGCTGAAAGGCAGCTATCATAATATGACTTTGTACAGTGTACAGTTACTGTGCTAACTTGTTGGAGAGAAGTTTCACCCCTTGAAGTGCCAGTGAACAAGCCCATACTTGCAATCTACTGCCTTCTTCTTCCAGCTCTCCTACTTCTCTTAAATCCAGTACTTTTCTGGGTGATGCTGTAAGAGACAGTAAAGACATCATCTCATCCATCCAGCTGCTCCTTCAGTAGCTGCACCAATGGAGCAGTGTTTCACTGTAGGTGACAGATACAGCCTGAGATGTGAGGCAGGAAACAGCACTATTGGAGAGTGGGGCTCTGCCTGCAGCACAAGTGCTGGCTACGGCCTGGTTATTACTAACAGACAATTCCACCTTAGGTTCAAGATGAATAAGCTGCTACGTTGATTGGTCTCCCCAGCCTGGGATGTCTTCTGAGCAATAAGAAGATACTCTATCCTGCTGCTTACATGGTAGAAAAGATATTTGAGAGGATAAGCAGTGAGATTCTTTTTTTTGGTGATGTGCAACAATATAGCACAAGACAGGATTCAATGTCAAGTGTGTATCATCACCCCAGAAAAGCACCTTTGAATGTCATCTCTTTGGCTATTACCCTTTTAAAGTCTTCATCCCTATCTTCTATTCTTTTCTTCACAACTACTTTGATTCCTAAAGCCTTCCTCAGCTCAGCTTTTCATGCAGTACAAGATCCAGCTTGAAACTTTCTCATTCTTACTTTCCAAACCTTCGTGGACTTTCTCTAGCTCACCACATTTCTCTCCCCTCTTCCATTTCTCCTTTTGCAGTCTAGAGCCAGGCTTCTTGCTGTTCCTTCACACTTACTACTCTTACCATAACCACCTTCTCATCTGCAACCTGCCATCTGAAACAGATTGCCTCTTTCTCTCTGCTTCATCAGTTCACTCTCTTTTCAAATCTCAAACAGAAGCATAGATTTTCTCCCTGCCCTAGATCTTCTAATTTTTTTTTCATCTCTGTGTTATCAGCATTATGCCTGAATGCCTTAATTAACTTATGGTAGAACGTCTTTACACAACTACTTTCTGTAATTTATAGTCTTATGTATCTGTGAGGGGCATTTCAGAGTATATTATGTATGACATTTTATATAGAACAGAGCACAATTGTATTTCTGTGGTCTGCCTATAAATCAATGCTATCTATTACAAAGCTATGTCTTGAAAAGGAAAACTGTATATCACGTCTGTACAATAAAGTTGATGAATTCAACTGCTTTAGAGTATACTAAATTCACTTGTATTGTAAAAATTTCAAATAATCTTTGGACAACCTGAAGGGAGAACTAATTTCAGATAAAAGCAAGGTGTTTTGACCAAGCAGAATGAGTCAAACTTGGTCAAGTTATTATCAACGGTCTCTACCGACCTCTATGAACTATGGGTATGTATTGGAAACTGTATGCGTCTGCTCCAGCATTTTAAATTTACTGTTGGTGCAACTCCAGGTCCTGCTGGACACCTGACAACCTCACAAGTGGTAGGTAAGAGGTCTCTTTTGCGGAGACAATCAAAGGACAAAGAGCAAATGGCAATTCAAAGCTAATGATGGAAGCAAGACACAGATGTAAACAATGCTCTTGCCTACACTCAGGTTGACATGTGGATAGAATTTTACTTTCCAATTTCTGCATTAATTAATTTAATTTAATTCCTTTTAGAAAGCTTAAGAATTACAAAAAAATTTAGACATCTGCATTTATAGTTTACTGGATTGAATTATGTCTGTAGCATAGTGACTAACAAACTAAATACTATTCTAGGTCATACTCTCTGATATTAGTCTTTTGAAATACATTCTCAGGGAGGGAAGCAGGAGACAGAAGATAAGGAAATCAGTTCAAGGGAAAAAGGAATCAGGCCACAGCATACTTAATGGAGACAACAAGGTCAGATGGCTGAGAAAAAAAAATGCAGGGGAAAGTAGATATGAATGTATGTGTCATGTGGAGAAAGAGGATAGGGAGGACAAGAAAATTGAATGAAGTCCCCAAAGAATGCCGTTAATGATTCTCAAAAGGAAATAAATAAATAACCCCTAACACATTGCTTTAAAGAAAGATAAACATATTTGTTTTCTAGTCTTAGTTTACCACATGGTCCATTGCTGCAGTTGATGCATGGATGACACGTGTCTGTGATGGGAAACATCTTCTTTATTAACATATGGTTGATAGCCCAAAAACCATGAGAACCCCTTCTTCATGCATACATGCCTACATACCTCCATTCTGTCTTTCAAAAGGCAACGACATCTTTCTTATAACACAAAGATTTTAAAAGAACTGAAAAAGACAACCTGTTCTGGTCCCTAACCCGCTTCACTGTTAACTCAAAAGCAGTTTAATGACTTGATGGAAAGGGTATGTCCTACCATTCAGGGGAATAGAGGTAACGAATGAAATGAAAAGGACAAGGCCAGTATTGCAGAGCGCTGTAAATACACTGATTAGAACTGAAACAGGTGCAGGGGTATGAGGTTTTCTGGGAGAATACTCTTGCAGCCTGTGCAACCTACTGGCATACCTGCGCCGACTACAAAATTGTCAGGGTGCAGTGAGGACCAGCTGCTCCCTAAGGGCCAGGGAGCCAGGAGCTGAGGGGGATCCCAGGGCAGGGGCCTCATCAGCCAGGGCCTGTCCCATGGCCCCCCGAGAGAGAGCAGGGCAGGCTGGGGGGCAGCTGAGGGCAGCCCAGAGCCCAGATCTTCAGCTAGTTCGTAGTGACGAGGCAGGTCTGAGGTCAGGTCAAGAAGTTGGGCCAGTGTCAGGCCTGGTGAGGGTAACCGGGGTCAGACACAGCCCCATGATTCCCGGGCAGGTCCGTGGTGCCAGGGCCTGGCCAAGGCCAGGTCGGGCAGTGGGTCTGCAGGTTGGGGTTGTGATCGGCGGGGCCTGGGGCAGGGGCAGGGCATGGCAAGGCTGGAGCCCAGCACCGGTGGGGCGTTGTGGGGCAGAGACTGATGGTCCTGAGCTGGGCTGAAATGGGGGCCCAGGCCATGGTAGGGAGGGAGGGGCAGCCCCCAGAGAGGCTGGTCACGGCCACTGAGGCCTGTTATTGCACTCAGGGCCCTGACAGGGAAAACATAGTTAATGTAATGAAGTAACTATACATCAAACACCCCACTTAAAATTTTCTCAGGTAACAGAGAAACATACATTGTTGGACTTTCAAATATCACACATCACAAGCATCAAAATTCTGTCATATGTTATTCATCTATCAGGTGGAAAATATCTAAGCCCTGAGCAGTGTTTTGTATTACGTACCTCAAAACCTACACAGGGCTGATCACAGCAAAAACATTCGCAGTTGTGTGAGCTGACAGAAAATATGCCTATGACTGTGAGAAGAATCTATTTGGCAACTGAGAGGAGTTTGTCTTAACTTGTTTTGCTCATTTTTAAAGACAATGTTTATTGTCATAGAAACACAGAAGAATTAAGTTGCTTCAGTCTGCAAATGAGCAGGCCTCAGAGAGAGAGACAAAAAGAGTCCAGCTTGCTTGGCATGAGAAATCAGCTCCCCCATCTTCAAGAACTCACCAAGAGCAAGAGAGAAGTTAGATGCCTCCCAAAGAATTGAAATTGTTCAAGCCAGCATCTTGCAAGGCAACTGTCCTGCTGAGTTAGGAACCACATCCCCATATTTCTCTCTAAATTTGAGCATAGACTTTTTTCTAAATACTGCTTTGTTCATTAAAAAAAAGGAAAGTGTGTACGGGCATAAATCACTGAGCAGCAAAAAAGATTTGGTAAACCCTGTTCTGTGGAGAGTGAAACTCTATGTCTCTCCATTATCTTCCTGAGCATCCCTTCCTCAGGATCCAATCCCATCTCTAAAAGGGGTCTTGAGACATTTATAAGTTTCCAGTCCTGACCTCAGGTGACCTCCCTGACCCATCTTCAGAGCTTCCATGGTGTTTCTTGGTCATCAGCTTCCCGAAAATTCAGACTTAAAAATTGTTTTGTCTGTAGTAGTAGCCTGTATTTTGTCCACTGGTACTCTCATTTGAATAAATAATCACCAAGTCCTAACAAACTTTCACTGCTGACTTTCTGCAAGGTGCAAAAATTTCTCCTGATATTCCCAGCATGCTTCAAAGTGAAGGTGAGGGCATAATATACTCATGTAATCACAGTAATGCTCAGAAGACAAAACAAAGTTTGTAACTTATTACAGCTACATAGAATTCAAAATAACAAAATGAAATTCACGTCTGTAGATAGAGGTTTCCTGAGGTGCCATAGAAACTCTGAGGCAAAAAGTTTCGTTGCTTTGCCACAAAATCTTTCTCAAAATGTAATTAGAACCTAGATCTTGTGATTTCACTTGCTTTTTTTAAACTTCCTTTGTCAAGCTCTGTAAAAGGCATAAACTGTGGGGAGAAACTGAATCACACCAAGCCTACAGTGTTAAGTGCAGATTTCCCAATCATTCTCAGGTTTCTGACAGATACCAAAAAAGAGGGATTATGGTTCCATTCACTGTAGCAAACATACAACAGGAAAAATAGTGCTAGTTACTCCACATAACCACCCATTTACATAAGCAAGAAGTGAAAACCAGGGAATGCAAATAATCTAGAAATATTTAGACCAGAAGGTGCTTTCAAAATGTCATACCACCTTCTAGAATTTTTCAACAGCTGAGAACTTGCTACTTCACTATGTCTAGTCTTACTGGCATTAAGGGTATAAATGAGTGAATGCAGAGCAGGCAGGGAATGTCTCTGTTCCCAGCACAGATCCACTAAGCCATACTTCTAACAGAATGAGGGAAGAGAGTGATGAAGCAACAGTAAAGGAGAAATAAAAATAACATGGTCCTATTTCTATAGCAATGTACCATACCAACTACATGTATCTATATATGTTATACAATCACAAGTTCCCCATCACTGGAAAACATTATGGACATTTTAGATGGCTGTTAAATACTGTTTCAGAATGGTACAATATCCCTTTTCCATATTTTTAGCACAGATCTTTATACCATATACTCAGTGACTATGCATCTCAGCATGACAGCTTCTCAGAAACAGAGGGAGGAAGGGGGAAACAGACTATAGCACAAAAATGAAATTCCTGAAGTACTACAATTACCAACATAAAGGGATGGCAACATAATGTAAACAAACAATTTGGAAGAGTTTTGAAAGTATGCTCCCATCTGTTCTGGATACGCAAAAATGTTCCAAAATTACAGACCATAATTTATAGCATAAATGGTAGTACTGTTAACCTCAGTTTAACAGGGGAAGGAAAACTGTTATACATGTCAAAAACATAGTATCATATAAATGATCCACAAAGAGCAGAAAACCAAGACACAGACATAAGGCAGCATGAATTATTCCACAAGGAAGCTGGGGCTAGAAGCCCATGTAAACAGGTATGACTGATATACGCTGTCAAACCAGTGCTGAATCATATTCTGTGGTTAATAAAAGACTTCACACCTTCTGAAAAAAAGACCTTTAAAATATCTAATATACTAATGATAATGTTAATAATCCATATTCACTACATAACAGCTGCTGTGAATCACTGAATTTCTCACTAACACCCTAGAATGGCAAGTATGGCTGTTCAAGAGCACAGGCCTGTGCTAGCAGAGTTGTGTGAGTAGCATAGCATTTATAAAGGCACTTAAATGATCGGGGAGCACAAGACCCCCCTCAGAGTCACAACACAGACAAAAGAATTGAATCCACCATCAAAGATGCAGGATTCCTTTTCTAAATGGATTGGTAATGAGAGCAGTTCAAGTTACAGACATCAGAAGGAGTTATTTAGTTCTGCCAGCTGAAAGGAAAGAATATTTTCTGCCTTCTTTGCAGAAATAAACTTGCTAAAGTCTTTAGAATGAGATAGGTGTTGCCCTTGGGAAACTAGACTGACCACAGGGATGTGCATTTGCCCTGTTTCATAGAGGGGGCTATTTTCCTGCAGTTATCTGGGAAGAAAGGGAGGCTTTGATGCACTAGGTAGAACCCACAAATATTATGCACTGATTTACTGAATAAAGATTAGTATTATACATGAAAAAATATCTTTTTTTTTCTTTATTATATAATTATTTTCCTTTTCATGCAACTGTTGACATTTTTCTGTTGGTTTGTGTTATTTACTATGGGGTAACTTGCTGAATTTAACAGGTTTGCCCAAAGCATATTCCTTGGGAGGCTATACCAAAACCTTCAAAAGGTGCAAAGGGCATTGTACAGGGGAAAAATTGGAAGCACATTGCTGCAAAGGCTATATTTGCCGTCTATGACAAGCTGAGGTTTTCCAGCAATATGGCTCATCTGGTAGGTAGGTCAGAGATTTAATAGACTGCCCTCTCCACCTTGCTGAAAGTTACAAGTCAAAGCTACACAAATCATGACTTTAAAAAGATAAATTTGCCCTGATGTTTCTAAGAAAGCACTTGGAATTGTTTCCATAGGTGTGGGGTTTTTTTGTTTGTTTGTTTGTTTTTTTCTCTCTAGGCAGAGTACTGTGACAGTCTCCACACTGTGTTGGAAAGTGGCAATACTGAAGTGTCCTGCATCAGCATACAAAGGCTTTCCAGTCTGTCTGAGACAGCTTCACAATATGTTTTAAGTGGTATGAGGAGATAGGCAGAAGATGGTCAGGATACCTCCATCTAAGTATGGGAAGCATCTCATTTAAGCAAAAGGGTTAATCATCAGATTAGTTTCTTTGGTTTGAAGTGAAGTATTACGAAACATTGCAGTAACTCAAGTCCTCTGTTACACCAAAGCATTTCTGCCCTTACTGGGATACTCCCACAGCATGGGAGATCCTTGTATTTATTGTTTGGCAGGAAAGGTTGGTACTACCTTGGTCTCCATAGGCAACTTCCACTCACACCAGAAGATTCTTATCTTTATTATGACAGTATCACACGCAAGACTTCCCACTCCTAAGCTATACTGGTTTCCATGTTTACCGTCAGCAGAGGACAACACATTCAAAGTATTGGCTTTACCAGGAATTGGCAATGTGCTTTCAGGACCTTACATTATTTAAACACATGTTGCTTCTAACCCTAATGTTGACAAAAACCACTGCCATAGTTTCATTAGGGTTACTATATTTCATCTTAAATTATATTTCTTTAGGGAGAAACCTGGCATCCTGATGAACAATAACAGATCTGATTGTTTTGGCTCAGTACCAGTCACCAGATACACATAAATTCACAGAGGATGCTTTTACTATAACGAGCTTTTTACTGTTTAACAGTATGTTACTACTGACGGTGAAGCTGCACACAACTGCCCTTTAAATCTTCTGACATACAGGATACTGCACATACATAGCTGCTGAGTGCCAAACAGCTTCACATGACATCTAATAGCTGAATCACTGTGTGGCTGTGCTTTTGCCACAACATATACACACACATATTGTCATGAAGATAGGAAGTTGCTTGGGATAACTCAATACATGAGACCAAATTCCAAGTTAGACTGAAAAAGGTGTTTGGAAAAGCTTATGGATGTTTTGTTTAGTGTTAGAAGGGTGACAGAAGAAAGCTGGCAAGCTGGCTTATAAAGGGTCAGGTGTAGGGGAAAGCATTAGGAAAGACTAAGGATTGGTGGTGCTGGGGAAGCCCGGTGACTCCTGCTTTTAGCAGGGAAGGAAGGGAAGATGTCAGGGGTAGCCTCCATTCACACAACAGGTACAGTCTACTGGGAAGAGGAGGCACTAGAGAACACAGCTTCATGCTCTGACAGACATGTCAGCAGGGCTGCCAAAAGCATGTACATCTTATCATGAGATTTGTAACCACTCACAACCTCACAAATGGAAACTGGCAGATTCACGAGATGCAAGCACATCATTCCTGAAGATCAGCCCTTATTAGAAATCATTTTTGAAAGACATATTTCTGTGCTTTAATAGCTATATCAAATAATTCACACTAGATATTCCTTTAAGAGATGCCATTGCTCCCAGACATCTTGATAGTGAGTCATAATCACCTGGCTGTGAAATGGCTAAGACTGTTCCAGTGCTTTCTTATCAGCACTAGGAAGTTCCTATTCTAGGCTCACAAATATTGTCTATGCAATTAAAAAGAACAATACAGGTTTTGGTCAATAAAGAGATTTTTAGACCATACTAAATGAAAATGTAAGAGTTGTTTTATCATAAACAAAGGTAGAAGTAAAATAAAAAACTCATGGAAAGAATATATACCATGCTTATTCTGCATTGCATTCTATACTGAAATGTTAGCACTGTGGAACAGCATTTCCTACATATCTTTCATGCTTATGACAGCATAAAGCCATCATATTTAGAAGCAGCCCTTAACTTCAAGACCTGATTCTCTGCTCTGTGAAATCAGCTGAAGGAAAAATCAAGTCATATAAAACCTGAATCCAAATTTTCTTGAAACCTTGGAGTTATGCTCTTGGATCCCCTCACGTGAGCATAAAATGCATGCTTAGATTGCTGAAAGTGTATCAGAAACATTATTTGGGTTACATGGCAAATGAATTACAGTGAAGACCCACAGGATCCTGGAAATTTTATTGCTGAAGAATTTGGTCTTAAAAAAACAGAGAACTCTAGTGACACACACTGAGAAAAAATAAACACAGCATTTTATGCAGGATGTATGGAAGAGGAAGGAGTAAAGCTGATGGCTGGAAAAAAACAAGTGCAATATCTCATAACAAGGGAGTTTGTTATTATTACAACATTATTGTACAAAACATACAGCAATTAAAAATAAATGGAACAAACTGAAAAAAAAATGCAGACCGGTTCTTCAGCCAGTTTATGCTTCTCTGACATAGTTTCACTCACAATGTAACAGTGGGAAGCCCACTGTTACAACTCCTGCCTTACAACACTATGCATGACTGCAGGTTTTCTGTCACACTGCTGTTTACAAGACCTTTTCTTCACAGGGCTGGTACTAAGTGGCTATTGCTATATTAGCACATCATGAGGTGCAGTAGGATCTGGATGTTAATAGTGGGTGCTGAGGACCTGACATCTGCAGCATGTGTATCTTGAGGGCACGACTGTGGTCCAGCTCTAACCTGGTTCCGAGGGCTGCATGCTCATTAGTGGCTAGCGTGTACTAAGCGCATCTTAGAGTGCATCCTTGGGTTTACTTTCATTAAAAAAGGAATTCAGCTCACATGCTCTGAAACTGCTCTGCAATGTGAAGTGCATGGTAAGTGGGGACAATCAGGAGATTAACTTCAAAAGCTCACTCCCAGCTTACACTACACTACACTAAAGTAGATAAAGCTGTAGTATGGCTTGAAATAGCATTATGAGAAAATAAAATCCATTAATAATTGCAAGGTATTATTGCCTTGCAAACATTTATTTCTGGAGTATCCACACATAACTGAACTCCTGAATTCTTGTTTTTCCAAATAATTTAATGTGTAATTCACTGCCATGGATACTCAAGGTATTTCTGAACATACTAGCTCAACTACCAGATACTCAGGGCCTTGCTTGGATATACAACAAGAAAATTCGAAAGTTCCTTTCCTTCTCTGTTGAATTCTTGCACAGACTCCAAGGGAAATCTCTGACCTAGAGCTCTGGGAGGATGATGGCTTCTTTCATGAACCACCAAAGCTGTATACCTTCCCAAATGGGACAGAAAGCAAGGGAGCGGAAAGATAAGATTAAGACAGATTTGGGACTTATATGATTTAAGCTCCAATGCAAAGTATTAGTTGTTTCCAATTCTGTTTGACCTTACTATAACCTCAGGGAATTATTTTCCTGCATTATTTTGTTGTATTTTGTTGGAGCTGTTCTTGACATTGGATAAGTACATTTCTTTATTATTTTGGAGACCTCTGGGAAGTGCCACCTGGAAGCTGATCTGTTTGATGCTTTCAGGCAGCTTTCATGTACCCATGATGAGAATTTTGGGGCCTGTGCAGAGTCTTCAGTAATTTGAATACGATGTCCTATTTGCCTGATTTTGCAGACTTTTCAGAAAAAGCTGGGGTTGTTCAACTTAATTTCATTTAATGTAGAGATATTTACAGTACAGAGGCTTGTGTTGCTCTAGAATTATTTCTAAGGGACTAAAATATATCAGAGAATAGCTGGAGCCCACTCTGATAGCCACAAAGCATTATAAAGGAAAAGAAGTATTACATGGGTAGTGAAATTGTACTTAAGTTTTTCTTTACCTTTTGCATGTTTTATTTGCATTATTTTTTTGGGGCGGGGGGAGGAATTGCTCTGGGCTTTCTATTAAGGTACTAGAGGTATCTTAAGAAAAATGTGCACTTCTTAGAGCCACCTGCTTTTGCAAGCATTTGCAAGCTTTTAAATTCTGAAATGAATTGTCTAATGTCTTCTGATCCTATTTGAGTGAGAAGATAATGTGAAAATGCAAAACAGCTACAAACATCTGTATTCATGGTTCTGGTTGCTGTGCTTTCCTCTTAGTTCATATCTAAATTCTGCAAGAGATGACATCTAGAAATCAACTTATTTTTCTCCTGCCTAGTTAAGCACCAGGAACCATGGGAAAAAGCCTAGAATTAGAATTGTTTATTAGCTGGGACAGGGAAATATCTACACAAGATGTTTTGTTTCTTGTTATAATATGCTCAAGGCATGTGGTATGAGTGCTCTTCATACTCTCTGGTAAGAGTACAAGATGGGGCTACAACTAGTATTCAGAAGGCTCCAAAGCCCATTTTACCTTTTACTGTCTTCACCACCCTAAGGAACACAGTTCTCAAGATTTTTACACTGACAGATGTTGCTCTAGCATGATGCACCTTTTTTCTGCTAGAATCCTATTATTTTCAATACGCTCTGCAGACAAACACTACATAGTATGACCAAAGTATAATCTAACTTCATTAACAAAACAAATAGAAATACTACATGCATCTAATTCTTCAATCTGGACAGGAGGGCCACAGCAGATTTTTATAGCATTGTTTAGGCAGCAGGGATGTTTTCTTCTTTCTTATTGTATTGGTATAAAGGTTTTCCAACAGATAATAAATGCTATCAGATCTGTCAGCTAGCAGGATCTACTGTTCTTCAACAGCTTACAGTATAAGAACTGTAGGCATTCTGAGGACTTCCTGCACCTGTCCATGATACTAGTTAATAAAGTTGAAAGAAAAACCTGTGCTGCTGCTATACTACACAACCTGAGCATCTGGAGAATAGCTGAAGACCACACATCTACAAATAACTTGCAACTTTTATGTGTGATCTCTAAATCTGATCCAGAAAGCAAAAACAGGAATTGGGTTTCATCTCCACTAATCCCAGGCAATGTGGAAGTGTTTTGTAGTTCTGCTCCTTTGTTGATATGGCCAGAAATGAACAGACCAAATGAAGTGTGAAAATCGGCGCTGAGGAAAAAATGAAGCTGTAGTTCTTGTAGTGTTACATACCTTTGCTCCCAGCCAACCCTTTTTTCCTTACAGAAATAAATATAAGTAACAACTATTCCATAATAACATCTCAGTGAAGCAGTCCACTTTACACTAATGCCATTTTCCTCTCTGAAATGACGAATGATATTAGCTTGTTCTATTCAGTTTTTAGGAATACATACTTAGTATCCTTCAAGAGGACATGCAATAATGTGAAGTTTGATCATAGTAACATGGTCATACTTTATGATGCTACAAATATTATTAGTTATGCATTTATGAGATACCCCTATTCCTGTCAACAAGCAGATACCAGACACTTGGCTTAAAGCTCATTTTTTAATCAGTGAACGTGTGTTTCCACTATGCTTCTAACTGGCTTAATTATCCTTAATTAATTCTGTTCTTGGTTATATTGTGGAAGACAGTGAGTATTTGGAGAAACTTTACTTTATGCTGATTTTAAGGAGAATAACAAACATCATGAAGACTTTAAAACAAATTTTTCAGCAGAGACAATAAAAAGTTATCCACTATCCACTATTATTCTTGCAGTTCAGCTAACTGTATTTTAACATTTAATGTTTGACTTTTCTTGTTCAATCTTTGGGCAAAATTACTGTACTTTAGTACAACAAGACCTAACGAAAACTTCAGAATTGGGTCATTATTACAATTTCACAGTTACGGGAAACCGTATGTATGTCTTACTGTACATCACAAAGCAAAATTTAGAAAAATACACCCTAGCATGTAGTTTGGCCCTGTATGTGACACTTTTCTGTTGCTTCATTTTTTGATGACTCAGATGGATTGCCTGAGATAGACATATAGCATCTGGAAATGATTATATGCCAGGTGGAAAATGCTCTCCAGAACCCAAAGCAAAACCAGTCTCTTGATTTTAATATATAACTTTTGGTTCAGGTGTTTTTTTCTTCTATGAGTGTTGAGATTTGTTTGTGTTTTCCAGTTATGATGGGTGAAATAAAATATAATTTTATCTATAAAATATTAATGGCACTTAAGTTCTTTAGGCAAGAACACAGTAATAACTGGCATTTTCTTTTTGCAGATAGTTGTATTACTAATGCCCTCTGGTTGTTTTGCTGTGAGTTGAGACCACCTCCCTGTTATTTACTCACAGCCAGCATTCAGACCGTCATTTGCATAAACTTTGCCTGCCTCTGGCAAGAAGACAGGAGAAATGCCTTTTCTGAAATCATCAAATGAGTGCTTTTCCAAAAATAAATTGAGGATTACAGCCATTTTTTAGTTTCTTAACTGAATGAAGCTTTCAACTTATGTATCAATTAGGATAGATAAAGAAAACTTAAAAGAAAACAAACAGGATTTTTAAAACAGTACTTGCTATTTAAAGGGCATTTGAATTGGCATGTTAAACTAAATTTAAAATGCAAAAATGCAACAGCATCCAGACATAGGACTAATTCTTGTAAAGGTATTCTCTGAGGACTGATGAAGGAAGTAAGTCACCAGAACAAACTTGCTGATCATGATATTCCATTTTATTTCTACCTCCATTAATTGCCTAATGCTAATATGCATTCTTGTTAGGCTGATCTCTCATTCTAGAAATTATGGTTTTCAATTAGGGAAAGGAAGGTAAAATTACATAAAAACATTGCTTCAGTATACATAAATCAATAGAATAGCTTTGAAAAAGAAATATATAGCTGTGTTTTTTTCCCATGCCTTCCACGCTGTACAGTGTTTTAAACCTCTAAAAAGCCAATGATGTTTTTCTCCATTTCCTTTCTGGTTTGCCTTTTACTTAATAGCAATAATTAAAAGAAAATACATGTTTTGGACTAAAATCAAACATTAAATGGCCTCTAGATTATGAACCAGTTTCATACGCCATAGCCTAAACTGAAAAACTTGCATTTCTCTGGTTTACACTGACATAGTTGAGATGAGAATCAGATACTATTCTATAAAAGCCTGATTATGTCAATCAAATATATAATCAGGAAGCTAGGAAACTACATAAAACTAATCATCCTGCTAATATTAGTATATAATTAGTTAATAAGCCTCTACAGAGGGGAAGTAATTAAAAAAGATTGTAGTGCTAGCAGCATTGCATTTTCAAAACCAACGTCATTTGCAAGAAGGTGCACCTAACAGTGACTTTTTGAGTTGACATTGCACTACCACTTTTCTTTCCAACAAGTTTAGCAATTCATTTAGAGACTGCAAAAAGATAACTTCAGAGAGAGAAATCACAAGTTCATAGCGTAGATGAAGTCATTTGTTATCATGAATACTTTATAAGAATTTTATGAAGCTGTAACAAATGGTGAAACTTTTACTCGGGCTAAAAAGAATTTGTGTTTTGGAAAGTAACTCTATTTGATTTCATCAAATACATTTTCCACCAATGAAGAGATTACAGAACATCTTAGCCTCCTGAATTTTGAAAACTCTTTGACATGCAATATTTTTTCAGAAAACTTTGAAAAGAGTCAAAGCCAGCTGAGTAGAATCAGATTATGCAGAAAATGATGCATGGAATGTTAATCTGTAAGAAAATCTGGATAATTTTGCAAAATGTAATAAAATAAAAGGTGGAATAAAACCATGGAAATCAGGATTTGTATGTTATTATAAAAGAAATTTATTTTTCATGTAGAAAGTAGAATCATCAATTGTCAGTGAATACTTCAGTCTTTGGATGCAGCATTCTATTCCTAGTAATATGGATATTAACAAAACATGATTTAGCTCAATTAATGTAGCTGTTATTCGACTGCTATATTCTGTAAAGGCAGCTGAGTGCATTCATGAGCTTCCACCAATGGAAATTCTGTTATCTAAAGAATCCTCTTAAGAGATCTGAACCTTTTTTTTTCCTATGATGTTGGGTTTGTTTCAAAAACTTTCCCCATAAATCTACTAGTTGATAGAACGGCTTTTGACATAGAGACATATATTAAATGGGACACTCTTTAAATCCCAAAACAGTCCAATGTCACTTCCCGAGCCTTTCGACTTCACTTCCCAGATTGTGTTTCTGCCATGGACAGACTTTCTCTTATTACTCCTCTCCAGAAGATGTGTTATGATTTCTCTCATCCATGTTATGTCAAGCATCTTGCAGGTTCACAGACACACAGAATCTTTTGTGTTAAAGGCTCCAACACCATGTTTAAGAGCAACTATTAGTGAAGATCCTGGATAAACAAATGCACCCTTTAGAGAGAGAGGAATTAAAACCAGGTCACAGTAATCAAAGAAAAAACTATACTATAGATCGAGGACAGGGGAGAAGAGGTAGTTAAAATAAAAGGAAGGAATAGAGGTCAACTCCCTAACACACTGGCAATAACAAAACCGTCTCCTTCCATGTATCCACTGATAGTTACAATACTACATTGTGGTACACTGCCACAAATAGCCTGCTGGCATGAAGCCAGTCAGAGGTCATTTCTTTGGCGTCCAACCCACAGAAAAAGGAAAACCTGACCTAACTGAATACAAAAGCAAGCAATCCTGAAACTGCTGGACTTTGCAAAGGGGAATACCTTTGTATCTGTGATCACTCCCTTCGAGGAACATCAATGTGTATGTTTTTGACAGAAGGAGAAAAGAACAAGGAAAGGATCATTTTTCCCCAAAACAAAATTTGTCCCCTCTAATTTGGCTTTTTTTTTTTAACCCAACTTAACAATTAAATTGAAATACAAACATTGACTTTGCAAATATTTAAAGAAAAATCAACCAAACTGCACTCAATTTTACTACTTCCCCCAAAAGAAATTGCAGTATAGAAAAATGACTCTCCTTAGGATTTATGTACACAGTGTAATGCCATGGTGGAGAGAGATAACCAACTTAGTGCTGAAACTAGATACAGTACAGCCATGTAAGCACCCAGCTCCACTCAGGCCAACCCACGCTAGGAACATGCTTGTATTGCTACACTTTTTGCCTAGCACCTAGGGACCACAGCAGCTTGCTCAGAGCCAGCTCAGGTATTTCTGCCTCACTCTGTGCTGTGCACGGTAGGTATTCTGCTATTTCAGCACTTTGTTTAAAGCTCTTCTTCCTGACTGTTAGTGTCACAGCCTCTTTGCAACAGAATTCAGGAGGATATCATATTACTAATCCTTCTACTCTGCAAGGCTGAAAAATCCAAACAATTATTTTCAGCTCAGCTAAATCCTCCCATTGCTCTGTAAGCCTTCCACTTACCTACTGGGCCTACACAGTTTGAAATTCTGTGCTTCAGCTAACACATCCAGTGAATTATCACACACACTTAAGTATTTTAAGGACTTTGACTCCCTATTATGTTTTCAAAAGAAATTTGTAATAGGCGATAAAATCTTGCAAGAGAAAGAGAGTCCTGAATTCCACTCTCACAGGTTAAAATATATCCAGCTATAATTTTAAAACATTTTAATCACACTCATTTCAGCTCTATTTTCTTCTTTTTCTTTTTTTTTTCTATTGATGTTAAAAGTAGCACCCAGTTTACAATAGGCTTTGAAAACTTTTTGTCTTTACAACTGATCTAGGGTAGAGCAAAACATTTGTAGCCTAGATTAAACAAATGGATGGTATCCATGCCTCCACAAACATTTCAGGTACCTCAGGTTAATGGGAAAATTTTTTGAAAAACTGAGTGAGAATAAACTCTATATTAAAAAGCTAATCAAAGAAAAAAATGTGCCACACCACCTTGCCTAATCTTGTAAAAACATACCCACTGAACTTTCTAAAAGGGAATATTCACAGGGGTAAAGTTGCTCACCGTTGAAAATGTTCAGAGTTTCTAGGACATTTTATTTTATGAAATAGAGGGTGCTAAGCGTATGGTCATGTTTTTTATTTTCCCTTGGTAGTTACTTTACTTTCTTTCTGTAACTCCAAAAAAGCAGGGAGAGAAAAATAAATTATTTGGAAAATATGAGCCTAAAGGTCAGTATTCACAGCGAGAAATGAAGAAAATGTAGCAGCCAAACCTGCACACATTTTTGCAATGCCTAAATTTCAAGCTGAAAAACTCCTTACAAAGGTTACTACTCTAAATATATTGCTAAGATTTTAAGACATTGCTGTAACTGTCTTTAAATCATACTTATTCACGGGTTCAGGCAGGATGTCTTGTATAAAGGAAAACTAGGTGTACATTTAGACAGTCTTCTAATTCCCACATAAAGTTCTTTCTTTTCTTCTTTCTTTCTTTTTCAGACCTTCTGATTAGTTTAACTGTGTTCATTTTTGTCTGAACATTAAAAAAAAGCAAAGGACTGCTTCATTACATCAAATACAAAGTGGGGATGACATAAATTAAGGTTGTCCAAAGATGAAACCTATTTATAGGATTTTAAATCTTATTATGGAACAATCTCCAGATATTTCGTCCTTAATATTCACTTCTTAGCCCCAGCTCTTGAAAACCTGCTTTTTTTCATTTTTAATGTAATACAAAAGAGAAAAGCAGTTATGCAGGTATTAAAGTTTTCTGAGGAAAGGTAATTTAGTCAGTACAGTTCAAATGTTTGCCCTAAATAAGGCACAGAATATAACTTCTCTTACCTGAATGGCCCAACCACAAGCTTGCATGGTATTCTTACGTAGTCTTTCTTCTGAGATAGTACATGACCCTGTAATAACCATTGCTCACATGAATAAAAGAGAGCACAGCTCCATAGAAAGTATTTGGCAAATGGGCTCCAAACGACTCCCACCAAAAATGTCGTGTTGGTGACTTGTTTTTGGATGGATAACAAATTCAGTAGCTACACTGGTAGCACTATTCCAACACCTTCAAAAGCTTGACTTGCCAATTACTCTTTACTGCATTTCAGTTAGCAGTCTTCAGTCCGGACCACAAAGCTCCAAAAATAGGAACTTGGCAGGTTCTCTGCCAAGTTGCCAGTGGCTAATTGTACACAAGTGCTTTTGTTACCCTTCTGAGGCCCTGGACCACCAATCAAACCTTCAAGTTGGGGGTATAACTCAAAACTCATTACCATTTATTCAAAAGCTTTCTCTACAGAAAAAGAACCACTACTTCCAGACATCTATTTCTCAAAAGATTCTTCAACTCAGACTACAAATCCAGTATTGGTTTTCTAAGTTTCCCAACATTTATTTCTACACTTTTCATAAGGAAATAACAATAACTTTAGCAAAACCTTTAGACTCTTTACCTAACCTTCTCATGTCTTTTGTCCAGGACTCCCTAGCTGCAAGGAAAAGGCATTTTATTTCTTTCAGCTGTTAAGTGATTAAATCTGCACCCTTTTCATGAGCTTTTAGAAAAAGACCACCTAAATTCCCTTTCACAACACTTGAGAAGAAAATGGTATATTGTACATTGTATGTGGAACTGAATACTTTGCTATTCTCTATCCTTGGACTGACCTAGATGACAGCTTGATTATACTATTGTTAAACTGTTTGCTACTGGCGCATCCTTTGCTCAGGCTGTTTCAGATTCTACATGCTTCTCCAGCTCATGAATTCTGTGTACGGTTTGAAAAGTCTACTTTCCTTTCCCAGGGCAGTTTCTCTCTACCTTACTTCTTCCATTTCTTGTCAAGCTTCATCTTTGCTGCTTTTGGATGATATGCAGTCGTCGGCCATTTTCCTCCTCAGATTGCTTAGCTCCACTGCTCCACCTTCGTAGGCCTAATTTCTATTCTAGCCCTGTGTGGATTCTCAAGTGTGTAATCAGAGATGAGATCACACTGCAGCCTTTCCCTCTGTATGGCACTAATAGAAAACCAATATAAAACCCTTGTAACTCATTAAGCTTCCTTGCTAGTCTTATCCTAAACAAGACATAAATTTTTAACCATTTTCCTTCTTATTCCTCTAACTGGTTATGGGATTGAGCCTTTTCTTTTGTTTTATGCATGTATTCATACTTTTGTTCTGGATCATGGCCACCTTTTCTTTTCTGATCCTGTTCTCTGTCAAACTTAGCTGTCCAAGCTCTGGCTCAGTTGGCAGAAGCAAACAAGAAACATCCTCAGGAGATGCTGCAGTAGGGACTTCTGAAAATCATTTTCTTCACTCGAGTTTTTGCTCTGGATATTGTTATTCCTGTATGGTGCTAAATGGTTTGTACAAGCATTCATTTTCTCCCTCAACTCCTGCTCCTGTTCTCTCTTCACTTTCTCATCTTCCCTTTTAAGACTCCTCCTGGGTTAATTTCACCTTGTGATATGTGCTAATTTGTTACATCAACTCGGGAAGTGATTTTACTAGGCGCTAAGTACGGGCTAAACTACAACATCCTGTAACGAGGACATGTCCCCCACCCGAGATGATTCCACTGAGCTAGCGAAACTGCAATGTTAGTTTAGATTACCTAACATGGCGGTATTGCACAACTGTATTGTGAAATGTGTGCACACGACCTGAAGGTCATCACTCACAACGCCGAGGAAGACTCCAGCCTTCATACCCACGACCACCAGAGGGCTGAAGAAGACCCCCTAGCAACAGCCGGCGCAACCGCAGAAGTTACAGGAAGTGCCACGTATACCCGGAACTAGAGCCGCATATAAGGGGACTGTGAGCGGGGGAATTTCGCGCGCCGTTGGTGGAGCAGAGACTCCTCGGCTGCCCAGCGCTGTTTTGCTTACTTGTGACTTGCTCAATTATTTTATTAAATTGGAATTTATGCAACCCAATTAGAGTGGTCGTTATGATTTGTCACATTTACCTATAACAACCTGAATGATTCTTTGAAAAATCCCACCTCTCTACTGTAAAAATGTCACGTCACCTGCAGCTGCACCTTGGCCTGTAAATTACAGCATTTCCTTCTCATCCTTTGTTTTTGTTTTTTGTTTAGAGCATGACCTCATTAGCTAAAAAATCTACTATGCTGCATTTGCACTATGTCTGGCATAGGGGGGCCCTGCTCTCAATTGCCCCACCCGTCCCAGTCCTACACTAATTCATCCTTTGGTATCTCCCTGCTAAGCCCATGGGAACCAACAGCTTATTGATACCACACCTGGGAGGGGAGAGCGCTTTACTCTGCCTTTAGAACTAAGAGAGGCAACATCCCAGGCATCTTCTTTTCTTGACCACCCATTCCAGAAGTTTGTTCTCTTTGAGGCTGCTTTCTTGAAGTTATCTGAGCAGTTCCTGTTAACTTTATCAGGTAGTTACAGATAAAATATGAAAAAGTGCATTATACTCCGGTTCTCTGCTCTTTCCGATCCAAGAGCCTGAGATACAGCCTTTCCTCTCTGGCTTTGTTATCACTAACCTCTCACAGACCTGGGGCTGACATTTTTTCAAAAATTTTCTCACTTAAAAGTCCACTGATTGTGGAGTTTCATGTGGATTGTACTTGGCCCCTCTCACTAAGCAAGTATAGACATCTGTTTTAGTTCGTCATCACACCAGTCAACCCTTAAAAACTCCAGAAACAAGTACCTTGACATTAAAATGCAAAGACTTCCACACAGCAAGAGAAGGGAAGAGAGAATAAATTAGGAAGGGCTTTGAATAGGAAAGAGATCAATCCTCAGATAAGCTACGGATACTACATTTGCATTTGAATGTTAGCATGTTGCTAAAGAAATGGGGAGGAAGAGAATTTGAAAGGGGTATCTTTAAGGAGCAGGGTGAGAGAAGCAGGTTGTCAGCCTCCTCAGCTAGACTTACGTTCAGAACGGAGGACAACATCCAAAGTAGAAGATGTGGCTCCGTATCCCAATCCTCAACTCAAGCATCTGGGACACATTCTAGGAATCCTAAGAGAGGCTGAAGATCTGTACCATTCTCTTAATTCTATATATACAGAAACTAGGATAGCGAGAAGTGAAAAATTTGCTTCCGTCACACATTAGAACAGGAGCTGTAGCAATGCCTTTCTTATCCAAATAAATCATAATGAAACAAATCTGAATAGATGCATTGTTGAAGATTTGCAGGATTGGGCCCACAGATTGCAGCCATAGAAAAAGAGAATTTGTTCCAGGTAACACAGCATATCTGTTACTAGATTTCAGTACTTGTAGTTCTAGAGGCCAAAATTAATGCCAAAAAGAAAGCAAACAGTAGCTACAATAAAAAGCTGCTGAGCATTCCAAACTAATAATTTAATCTCCCATAAACACAATTCCTTCAAAATAAAGATGTTTAAAAATAGCAACCTAGCAGCCATAAGCATGCTAGTGCCATCATCAGAGAGTTTCATCCTTTGGGATGAATTAGAAGTACTTGAATATGCTCCTTGCATTATAATCGGTCAATCTCGCTATGCCTTTCTGCTTAATAAATATAAATCTTATTATCACAGATGAATTTGATAAAAAATAATAGGCATTACAAATTGCAGTTTCCAAAAGAAGAGGGAATTGTTTAGTTTTGGATGCCAGTGAGAATGTTTCTTCATTCACCCCAATAACTAACAACTTTGTTATTGTTAATATCATTAAATTTCATGATTTAATGAGAATGTCAGTAGTAAGACCATTTCTGAGAATTTCTAGTGCACAAAAACTCCATCTAACTACAATCAGTCAGATCTTCAACTTTTCTAAATGATGCTGACCTCAGTGGAGTTATAAAAGGTTATAGTGGTTAAACATCAGGCCTGATCTAATATTCATCAACTTTTTGCTAAATTGGATCCTTTTTCAGAAATCTTTCCATTGTGAACATGCGTAGTAATATCAGGCTGCAGGTTTAAGTATTGATTATCCAGTAGTCAATCTACTTTAAACAACTGCTACATATGTTGAAAGCTAAAGCCAGTGTGTTTAATTTATTCAGTTTAACCATGACAGCCCTAGTGTCATATAAGCTCTCAAAACTACTTCACAAAAGTGTTTATAGTTTGTACCTCACTAGCAGTTCTGATTTTGGCTTTTTTTCCAAGTGCCTAAAAGAAACGGAGAGAAAACACTCAAAATTTCCACACTCTTTTTTGAAATTGTTAGTTTAGTTTAGTTAGAAGGTCTAGATTTAGTTAATCACCACTTACCTGTCCTCAAATTCCTTTTAAACTGCTTTGTTTGTGCTAAGCAGGACAAGCAAGATGTTAACTGGGACAGCAGGATGCCTGGGTGGCTAGAGCACTTGGCCTGTTAGGTGCCATCACTGAACTGGAGCATCAAACAGTATGTCTCTGCCCAGAAAGTCCATAGCATTTGCCTGCAATCTCTGATGAGCTGGGATGTTTAAAAGTATGTAAGTCCCCAGTGCTTGTACAAAAACAGGAATGTGATTATTGTCCAACAGCAAGGTGGACTAGGGGAACAGAGAACAGTTTATCAGGCCTGTGAGAAGCAGGTCTTGTTCTGCTGTTTTTCTGCTATCACAATTCTCACCGAAGTCAGTGAGAGCTATGGGACTGTGCCTTTCTCTCTGTGGGCCCCTGGCCGTAGTATAACCTCCCTTAACTGCCTGAAGAAGTATACATTTGAGTTTGTGGGATGGAAATGTATCACTTATATAGTAACAAATTAGTTGGTTTTAAACCTCCAATGGCTGAGGAAATGAATTTGTAGACCTGGGAACTAGGTTGTGGTTGGGTCCCATTTTTGAAAAGGAATATCATACAAAGTCTTGCATTTCCAGAGAAAAGAAAAACAGGAACAGGGAAGCCTCTAAATGTCATTTCTGAGTGATTACCTTCACTATTTATTTCAGCTACAAAGAGTCCTTGCTATGCCATATAGAGTACTGAGAATAAAGACTTATCTATTCTGACATACTGTTATGACTACTAGTATTTTAGTATTACAGGAAGGAAAAGAATGAGAAACACACAATTAAACCACCTTATTCCCATAAATCAGCAAGCAGCTGTTACTTCAGCTCCAATCTGCATGTCTCTTTGAAGAGCTTTCATAACAGCGATTGTGCCTTAAACTCAGGTTTGCTTTGGTGACAGCAGTCTTCTTTAGGTAAGCAAAAAGCATAATTTTCCCACTATCAACCTGCTTCAGTATATCATAGATAACTGCTACAGTTTATAGATGGTAAAGTAATTTTGTTCAAGGGTTGGTGAATTCTGTATCTTAAATCAGATAAGTTGAACAGTTCATAAATGGAGTGAACTCAAGCAAGCTCTATGTTGTATGAAAAGAAGGAAACATAACATTCATTTCTTAAAAGAAGGCACAGCTATAAAACAAACAAAGGAATACTAATATTAAACTCCACTCTTTTTCTTGTTTACAAGAGCTGGTTGGAAAATTTCTGAGAAAACAGGTTCAAATGATCAATGCCAATTTGACAGAATATAACTGATGGAAGAATGCATTTATTCACTGAAACTGCTCAGCAGGAACCTTGTTCACCTGTCAGACTGTTCAGGCTGATGAATTTCTGCTAGATGGCTTCCCTGCTCCAGGGGAGATGAGGAGGACTTCAGGGTCATTGCAAATAGGGAGAATTCTTTCTTAAATGTGTGGAATGTAGTACCTTGAAATCACTTAACATAAGTGGTTGATGAACAAATAATAATAACATCTTATATGCACAAGGCACTGTAGGTGCAAGCTGGCATAGAAAAAAAGGTGTACTGCTTTGACATTTCAAGCCTGAATGTGTTCCTTAATGAGAAGAGTTTTGTTAAGAACAATGAAAGAATCTGCCCTGTGCCTACACATCTGTGGATGAGACCATACACCACCTACGCTTTTAAGCTCATGCAACTTTTAAAATCCATAGAGAGATACATGTGGTTATAAGCTGACTATTTTACTTTGCTGCATCTGGATTCATCTTCCCTTTACTCTGGAAAAGACAGTATAATAGCTTATATTATTTACAGTTTATAGTAGTAATATATATATTATATTTTTATTTTTTTATTATAGTTTATAATAGTAATATAGTAAAGCTATATTCTGTTCAGTTACACTATGTATACTTCCATAAACCTCATTAACTTCAACAGGCATCAAAACTTGGCAAATGGTTCTTCCTCTAATGACACTATAAAATTGATTAGTTAAAACTAGTTCTGCTGCCCTGACTAATTTTAATTGGAACATCTAATAGTTCCAATAATTTTATTACCTTTGGACTTGCAGATTCTTTTTTTTTTTTTTTTTTTTTTCAGAGACATGATTATAATATGATGATAATTTTGAACCTAGCTTCCCAAAGAAGTGAGACTTATGCAACTGTGCTGTCAGGCCTCCCCTTCATGAACCTGTGAGCCCACTGAGTAGATTCAGACTTTGGAGAGATACTCCATTCTCAAAGATAGTAAGTTCCTATAAGTTCCTACAAGTTTTGTGAAAACTGATTGCTTGAGATGGACCAAAATTAGGGCCACCACTAAGGACAAGCCAGTTACAGTTCAGCCAGGAGGCCAATCAGCATGGATATAATGAACAGGCAATCAGCACACACTCATTTCAGAAACAGCTTATGTTGCCCCTTTCTCAGCCAAACTGGCAAAAGACACGGGAAGGAGCTGCAAGAAGTACTTGAGCACTAAGGATGGGAGGGACTGAGAGATGAACAATTCATTAAAAAAAACTTCACTGGTTCCTCTGTTCAGAGAACAATTTATTTGGGTATCTTAAAGCTGTAGATTTTGCCTGGGATAAAGGAATGTATGACTCTTATGCAGAAGATGCATATGTACTATGACACAAGTGATTCCTGCTTTTTAGTCTAAATTTCTTTAAGTGATGGTTTATCTACAATAAGATACATTTTTCTGTGGAGAAAAGAGCCTATGTTTTATTTGTTCATGGAATGAAAAACAGGTTGTTCTGCTTTATAGTAGTACCAAGGTAATGTAAAGTCAGAACTTTTGAAAAGCATTTTGAAACACAAAAATGAATGAAAGTAGATAGATGGACTGATATCATCATCAATACATGCATGTAAACTTGTGTCATATGAACTCAGTATAAATAGTAAATTTTAGTAAATAAAGCAGGATTGTTTTTTTCCTCCCAATATTTGTTTTTTAGCCTATCTGATCCTGCAAAGGCACAGAATGGTCTATTTAAAATCCAGTAAGCTTTGTGGAAGAAAAAAATAGTCTCCAGCCTAAATTATATAGCTAAGATTTTCCTCTGTCATTATAAAAGTGAAAGTATTAGAAAAATTCATGACATTCATTTAAATACACACACACACACACCAACATACACAAAATATTATGTACATTACATCAATCTTTTCTTCTTATACATATTTAGGCTCTTCATAGAAAAAGCATAGAATCTCATATTGACAGAAACTTTTTGACTAATATGAATATTTAAGGCTGAGAACTTTGAAAAGATCTGATTTCTAGTTATATAACAATTCCATCAGTAATTGCTTAATAATTAAAATTTTGTATGCTCATATATATTTAAATCTTCATTCTACAATATTCAGAAAGCAGTTTCAGAATCCCCAGAATAATATCAGTTGAGCTAATTTGAAATTACTGAACTACTCATAGAGACTGATGATTTAGAAGAAGCGAAAGAACACAGCACTGTCTGATTAAAAGAATACCACAATGTGGTATCACAGTTAGAATGCCATTACAGTGACAATCAAAGGACCACAGCTTTAGCTCAGTCTTCCATATAAACTCTGGGGCAACTTCCACTTTCAAAGATATGTGCCTACAGTGTACAGGCAATAGAAATAGAGTCAACTTCCAAAAGTTGTACAAATGAGTAAAACGTAAGTACAAATGAGGTCAGAAAAGGTCATAGGCTGAGTAGTTAACCTGGTATTCCAAGCAAATCGTAAAATGTATTTTCTTCCCATTTAACATATTGTGTGTATATTTAGGGTGGCTTTGCAACATTGAGGCAGATGTGAGCAAGTCCTTAATATTATCACCATGTACAGACAGTGCTATTACAAACAACAGTTTTTAAATCTGTTTACTGCCTCATTCAGTAAAAATAACTTCTTAGTTGCACCTGCTGGCTGCAGGATATACCTATTCAAACAAATAAAAACAATATATTTTATGAAGCCAACACAGATTCAAAGATGGAAGAGCAAAGGATTCTAAGTTAGACTTTTAAAGCTAGACCTTGAATACATATTTTTGGACTGAAACAAAAAACTTCTGGGTTTGAAGACTAAATAACAGCTCATAGTTATTGTATCTCCTTATCATACTGGTAGTCCAAGATGCTGGAGTCCAGGATGAATCTAAACAACAAAAGCATGCTAAAACTCTTAGTTTGTCACAAAGTTGTTGGGATGCTTGCTGCAAAAATGGCAAAGATCTGCTCTACAAAAACAAGTGGATATTTGGCTACTAGACATGGATATGATTGCTATGCAGACATACATGTAAGATTGGGAGGGGTTAAAAGTTGAATGCATGAATTTTTGAAGCAATGTTTGATACATGGCACTGAAATAACTTAAATAATTTTTGAAAGAATTAAAATTCCTTGTCTTATGGGAATCCTGACAAACACTCTGTCTAGGTTTATTTTTATTGTCTTTTCCCAGTAGAAAGGTTGTACAATATTCTTAAATCACTTGAAAGCCCAGGACTACCTACTAGGAAAGCTTTCTGGTTATGAACAGCATGTAGAGCTTTTGTGAGAGCAAAAATAATGTTCTCAAGCTACTTACTTCCCTCACTCTGACACAAATGGTTTATCAGCATGTATCTTTGCTACTGAGGTAAGGCAAGGTTTTAGATGCATCTCTCAAAGACAAAGTATTTTCTGCTTCTCAGTTTTACAGACCTTTTGCTGAAGGCTCTTCAAGCTTCCAGGCATTCTGTGGCAGAGGTTTGGTCTGAACACGATTAACCCCACTCTCTCTCACTCCTGAAAAGTGCAAATTTTCCCAAGTTCCTCCAAGCGCAAAACTTCCTACAAAAGCTGACACTATATCTCACAGCAGTATACCATCAACAAACAGGTCCAGTACAGCTTTTCCATTTTGTGTACTGAGACATACAGGCCAGAATGACGAAACGTAGTGCCTTAAATTTGGCACTCAGGTGCCCTTACTTTCAGATGTGGCAGAACAGGCATGTACCACTTTAACTGACCTCAGAAGCAAGTTCCATAACTATAGGCACCTAAATACGAGCATTTAGCTCCTCTGCCTCAGTGTTTTTCCTCTGAACAATATTTCCTTATCTGTGCAATTTACCTTGACATCCATCAATGAAAGTTACTTCTCTAATGAAAAGTCTACTTAAAAAATGGCAGACAACAGTTTAAAACAAAACTCGCCTATGCAATTCTCAGGTCCGCCCTGAAGTTAACTTAGTAATTTGAAATAGGGAGTACTTTCCAGGAGGACAAGGTACTTTTGCAGTAGTTTTTAAAGCAACCCTGGATTGTCACAACAACTGTAAACAACAAGATAAATTAAATTGACAAAATGCACTGTGATAAGAAAGTTCTGCAACAGTACAAGAGCTACTATGACTATTTCATTTCATTCGAACTGAATTATGCTCAATAAATAAAACATAACATGATGATAAACAAACCCTGTCTCCAAGCTTCTTAAGGCATAAATGGATTATTATCTATGTATAATGGACTAGTAAACAGCAATCTCATAAACTGTGGAAAAAGAATTTCATCTTAAACAGTGAAACAGTCTGAAGTTGACAACTGCACAGAGTTATCAGTCAAATATTAGGCAGTCAGCCAGAAGGGTTCAACAGAAATTCCCTTAAGCAAGAGGAGCAAACAAAGGGGAGGAGTTAATGGAAAGGGAAAAAAAAGCAATTAAATCCACTCATAGGATGATATTTGTCACCAAAAAGGACAGAATGACAGATGATTAAGATCCTGTTAAGGAAAAACAAAAGCTGATTTAATGTAAGATGAAGTCAGTGAAATTAGCAGCTTAATACCAACTACAAATCTAGAAAAATCCTACATTAACAGCAAAGGGACAGCCATTTTACTCTGTCAGTTTGTTGTAATTCCCTTTAGAGTTCAGTTGGATAATGAGCGATTAATGTCTGCGTGTATAAAACTAAAACTGTGTCCTAATTGGGTTTGGTTGAGCTAATTGCCTCTGATCAATAAAACTGACACATAGTATGCTTGTCATTCAAGAATCTCACTCTGGGCCTCATCCTATTTCCCTCAAACCATGCTTCCGACATCCAGGGGAGCCGGATTTGGCCACATTAATAGAAAATTGAAAATAATACAGAAGAACTTAAATAGATCAGTAAGCACAGGGGAAATGTGCATTTTATTCAACTTAAACCCCCTTGTGCTTCATGACACATCCCATCCACCTGTAGCACTTTCACAGCATTTTTATAGTTCCTTCTCTGCTGCTTCACTTAAACCAGCACAGAGAAACCAGTAGAGCCGCCTAGTGCAGACTCAATATATAACAACAGAAGGTATTTCCCTCCTGGAACACTTTCAAAAGATACAAACTTTGCTAAGGGTTCCCCCCACACACACCTGTATGGATAGCTGTAGTTACACCTCACACCAGCATTTTTTGGCATTGCAATGACAAGGAAAAAATAAGACTTTTTCTTGACAAAACCAAATATTCTTTATAGCCTAGGGCAACATATAATCATATGATGTAATGCCTGCTCAAGTAAAATTACACACATGAACAAGAAAAATTGCATACACAGACAGCTTCAGCACTTACTACTGCTGTGTACAGTATTCATTCAGACTTAATACACCTTTTTAACTTCCTTGAGAACAGTGCCAAGATCAAGTGTCAAGATACAAGCTATGTAGTCTACGCAAATGTGTTGTCCAGTTAAGAGGCAAAATCTGCCCAATACAGACAACTGCTCTCTGTAAGAGCATCAGGTCCTCCTCCCAAAGACCCACCAGCATGGCTTCATTTGAAATTAACTGTTACTAACTGTATCCCCTCAGATCACTTCATCTGTAGTGACTGTGGGAATACAAACAAATCACTGGAAACAGCATAACCTAGTATTCTGCTAGGATGCAGGGACACGAGGCTCTTGCCTCTGCTTTTTTTCTGAAATCCATGGAATTTTAAGAGTTCTAGAGGAAGGTCACTGCCACTGTCCATAAAAATACAAGAGAAACACTGTAACACAGATATTCCCATTCTGCTTAAGCAGGAGAAAGGAGCTTATGTAAGCAATACTGTGACTATGTCATTTATGAGGTGGCTACTACACATTGAGCCTGATGCCATTCAAACCAACAGGAGATTTTTTAAGATGAGATGAGATAATCCATGAATTGCACTTAATACGATACCAGTAATATTTTGCTGATTCAAGATAAATGTACTCCTAGAGAAATGAATACCAGCATGTCTATTTTGTTTTTCTACACACGGCTGTGCCCTCTAGTGGAACTGGCTAATTCACATTACATTCTATCTTTTTCTCAAAATCAGCACACTTGATCTGAACTACATTCATCAGTTGGAGTTATGCTCTTCATCTTCTGTTAGGCAACTGTTGTATTAACTTTAAAGAATTTACAGTGCAGAGTTGTGCAGAAGTTTCAAGATACTGAGAAAAACCAAACTGTAACATTTTAAATAAAGTCCTTATTTTTGAAGTTCCCTTCCTATTAGTAGCTATTTTTACAGAAGAAAATCTTGTCTTGTGGTCTTTTAGATAATGTCAGAGAGAGTGTAAATTCAACTGTTTGGGGAAGAGACAAAATGAGTTGAAGTAGTCTGGAGCTCTTGCTGATCTTGTCCAAGACTACTTCCCTAGCACAAACAGAAACAAAGGCTGAAAATTTTAGTAACAGTAGAAAATACATTTTGACTCACAACTTTCATTTGCAAGCTGGTGGGCAGAGAAATAATCACAGCACACAATCTTATTACTCAATTCCAAACCTGGCAGACTTTGATCAGCAGCAGGAGTTTTAATTTGTCTTCAGCTGTCTCACTGACCAGCGGCATTGAGAAAGGGATGGTCTGAGCTGACTATTAAAAAAAAGCAAGAGAAAAGACTAGGAATGAAGTGAGGGAAGAAGAAAGGACTTCAGGAAAGGAAAGACAGCAGGAGCCCATGTCTTGCATTCTACATAGTGTTCAAGCTTTGCCATATTCAGTGGCGACAGTAAAACTATTGTTCCCATCTCCACAACTAAATGCAGCCATGACAGAATATAAGAAAATACAAAGAAGCCTCACTGAATTGGGGTAGGTTTCAGGAGAGGAGAGGTGCAGCCACCATGCTGAGAAGGTCACTCCTTTCAGGACATGTTTTACCACTACATCTAGCTGGGTATAACTACAGGCTGCCACTGGAAAGGTCTGTCCCTGGTCACATGCTCCAGCGGCTTCCCCAGTATCAGACCTAGCAATAAAAAAGCTGCAGAAGAGGCTAGTTCAGGTTCCTAACTCTGCTAACCCACCAACTCCCCCTGCTCCAATTTTTCCCTACAGATCAGAACGGTAGCAATTCATCATGTGGCCAATCACCAAATATATTTGTAAGGACAGCGGGAGAGTAGGACCACATTTACTGATAGCTGCCTGCAGTTCACTAAATTTAGTGCAACTTGAAATTTCACCATTACTTATCTCTACCACTATGATGTGCCTCCTCTGAAGTTTCTTTCACAGAAATGGTGAGAGTGAAGTAATATATGCTCTTATTATTTTGCACTCCAATTAAGTTTCATTTACCACATACCAATCTGGTCTCATCAATTTCCAATTCTCTTCTATTTTTTAAATCATTATTTTAGTGTAGGGTACTACACATAAGAACTTTTAGTCTGGACTAAGCCAATCTTCAAATTTTCCTTAGAAAATTGTTAGATATAGAAATATAAACACATTTTCTTTCATGCTATCAAAAAGATTGTTCATGAAAAGGTTAACACCTATGAACAGATCTCTGAACCTTTATAAACCTGGGAATTAAGTTCCATGCCTGCTGTTTGCGTGAGGGCTACCCCCTCCAATGTTTTGGGCCTGGGAGACGGTATGGCTAGCACTAGGCTGCATTCATAAGCATATGCCCTGCCAGGATTTTATGGAACACAGGTTTTGTGTTGGGCTAGGTATCTTTGGCTGATACAGAGAGTAGCCATATAGCTTATCCAAAGTCACCTATGAAGAACGGAACTGTACCTAAGTCCCTGGCCAGCTCTCTAATCTCTCTAGTCCTTGTGTTGCGACCAAATATGCATGGGCTTCTCCAAATACAACTGTTCCACATCCTGAGAAAGGGAAATCAGCCTTGTAAAGTTTCCCCTACCTAAAACATAGCTGCTTTATGTATATAGAAAAATACAACTGTCTGTAACTCATTACTTTTTACCAGTGGAGTGTAATATAGAAAAGACATGACTGTATAATATGAAAATGTCCTCATTGCTTTTTGAAAATGAGAGAAAAATTGACCAGGAAATGTTGGTCTGCAGTTGCCAATGGAAAAATAAGAACAAAGTGAATTAAGAACATTTTTACTTGTGGGACAGAAATTATTCTTCCAGATCTCATTATGATTGTCAAAGATCATCCCTATCTTCTTTCACTAGTTTCTAAGAAAAGGAAAAAACCCCTCAAACCTCTTGCTTTATTGTGTTAAAAATAAAAGATATTCTCTATTCATATAACGTAAAAGCTTTGTGTCAGCTGGAGACACTTTATTACATTGCTGAAGCTCCAAGAGTTAGAACAGGTAAGAGCAGAAATTTACTCTTATTAGGAAGCTATAAAAGGTTAATTTGGAAAAGGGAGCTCTCAGAAGCTGCTAGAAATGGTCATGTGGCCTCAGGATAAATGAGCCAACGACAGATAGTTCTGATGATGTAATGCTTAATTTAAGCTTCCACTCATGTCACATGACCCTGCTGAAGGTTTGGGCACACAGAGCTCCATGGTAAATACTGGCTTTTGTTTCTGGCATGCAGCAGAATTCCTGCAAGAAACACTGAATCAGAGCTTAATATACACTTTTATTTTAGCCTTTATCAAATAAAATAGTAGTAGGAGAGTTTTAAAATTAAAGTTTATTTTGGATGCTTCTAACAATGTTTTAGATTATATCAGTACAGAACTAGCTAGAAAAATAAATTATGTGTAGACTTGAAGAGACATATTGTCCACTGCTCAAGTTTTAATTAAAAATTTAAAAATTAGTAAACATGCCACTGAACTTTAAATTTAAAATCATAGAATTTTCACCCCAAAACTCAAAATGAAAGGAAATTGTTAAACTGTACTTTTAGGATTCCCTCCCATATTTTTAATTCTCCCCACCTATCCCAGTGCATGCATGACAATGATGTGTTACAAGATTAAAGCAAGTACTGTATCCTCTGGCATAGGAGTTCTTTCTAGTGATCCTCATTCAGAAAATTAACTCTTATTAGGAAGCTATAAAAGGTTACAAAACTTTACAAAGTTTCCCTTGCCTGGTTTAAGGGCCCTGATGGCACTTAATGGCCCCATCAGCCTCACCTAGGGCTTCCACCCACACCCTTTGCCCACGGGCCCAGGAGATCCCATTTAAGTTCAGGCCTAGGCCTTCAGTCTCCGTCTGAGCTATGTTGTATGAGCGTTGGTCTCCAGCTGCGCCTGCAGACTGACTTGCTGGCTTGACTTTGGACCTGTCCTGTCACTATGGACCTGTCCAGTGATCACTGGACTGTGTCTGGCCATGGTTACCACTGCTGAACCTGATCCTGACCTGCAGATTGACTTCCCAACTTGACCTCAGACCAGTCTCATCACCATGAACTTGCCTGATAATCTGGACTCCTGGCTGAACCTGGCTACCATCTCAAGGCCACCCCTGCTCGCCTTGCTTGGGTACTATAGGACTGGGCCCTGACTGGTGAGGCACCTGCCTTGCTGGCTAAGTTGTGCTCAGATCCCTGTCCCTAAGGGAGCAGCTGACCCCCCACAGCTCCCTGACCACTTGAACCACTTACAATTGTATGCAAAGCACTGTTGTGAATTTCTTACATGGGAACTGGAACTTGGATTCAAATTCATGATAGCCTATTATGTGGGAGCAGTACTGTACCCTTATCAAACAGGACAGGATTCAAAGATTTACAGGTGAAAGAATGACAGTCTGGTTTATTTATTAGTTTGTTATTAGAAGCTTACTCCTTTTGGGACATCCACCAGAAGGACTTCCTGTTCTTGGACAGGCAACACATCCCAAGCACTGAGGGACAGTTACCACTGCCCTCAAGCATGGCATGTGCTTTTAGAGATCTCTTCTAGTCCTGTATTTCTAGGATTATTGTGATTATTAGCATTATCTAAACACATTTCTTCTCCTAGACTCTATGCAGAGACGGCAATAAAATCAAACAAGACACCAATTTTTGAATAGCATCTTTTAAACTGCAAAAGAAGCTATGGTTTCTGAAAGCGTTTACTCATTGTGAACTATGAGAGCCACTATTGACAAAAATACCCACAACAAAATTGAAAATGTACACCAAAAGAAATTCAGGTGTCTTTCTCTCAAAAGAAAGATGAAAATAGAAAGTTAAAACCCCTGCCTTGTTCTCTGAAAACTTAAATTCCCATAACTTATGTGTTGCCTAAGGCCAGTCTGCAGAGCCATTGTCAGTAATTTTAATGCATGGCTTTGAATACATCGGACAAAATTGTTGATTCAAGTCTTTCCCCTTTTAGTCTGGACAGCTACCCAGGGAAGTCAAAAGCCTACACCTTCACATGTTGATAGCCCAAGCAAGAGAAAAATACTGTCTAAATGTCAAATGCTTTTGTACAGATCTTCATATACATTCTGCCATGAGAACTGTCTTTCTGACCTCAAGACCAGCTATGTGAATTTCAATCAATCCAGTCATTTTTCTTTTAGCAGGCAGTTAGCTGTCAGTGCATGCTAAGGCCATAGAGCAACACTGGTTTTCCACTGGCTACATCAGAAATCATCTACAGATCCTGTATTCTTCCACCCACACAAGGAGAGAGTGAATGGGATTATGGTGGTCATCTTCCAGTTCATGGACATATACTAGAACCACTGTAGGTGTAATTTATACAATATCTAATGACATACCCAACAGTCTGTCCATGCATATATTCTCCTTGTAAAACAAATTACTTCAGGGCTCTCCACGATTCTGAAAATACTCAGAGCTTTTTAACCCAAACCAAACTGGTTAACAAATAAAATCATTTTGATTTAAAAACATCAGCAGCTTTTATTCTTATCTAAAAATAAGAGCTTTAATTAAATGGAAATTTAAGTATGTCCAGATCCAGCTAAATCCTGGGTCCATGTTCCTCACATATTAACTGAAAACACATAGGGTAGGAGATTTTCTCCATATTGCTGTGACTGTAATCATTGTCATCTAGAAAGAGCAATCAATTGTTCTGAAAACGTCTGTTTCTACTTAAACTGTCTCAAGATTACTTAAATCTCAACTGATAACAGTTGTCAATTTAATAGATAATATCTAGAAGCATAATTAAAACAATTCATTGCATTATTTACTATTTGTAATAACTAATGACCTGGTTTCTCTCCACTTTTTAAGAATCACTAACATCTACACAAGCCTGGCCGTTTCCAAAGGAAACAATAGTGGGCCAGTACACAAACTTACAGTCCAACTCTCTGCTTAGCAGAGGCTTCTAAAAGTTATCCACCCCTACTCCAAAAACCCAGCAACCCCAGGGAGACCCAGGGGTTTTGTTTTCCGCACGTTTAAGATTGTGCGATGAACTACGAACGCCTGTGTTCACGCTTACGTTACTATCGTTGATGCCAAAACCATGAAGGTGATGGGCCCGAAGTGCCGAGAAGCTTACAGTGAGCTTTAAAGACCTCTCTCGGCAACATTAGGGACCGAAAGGCTTCTCAGAACCCGACCTTGAGACCTCCTGGGCTTTAGATACAGTTCTACCTGTTGTGTGCCCGTGCTGGGAACGGAAACCGGGGGGCAGGGACGGGGACTGGGGGGGGGGGGGGGGGGGGGCTGGTCTTTTTTCGGTAGCGCTGTGCCGTTTGCGTTTCCGTGAGAGCCCCGCCCCGCTCCGTGCCTCCCCCGCCCCGCCCCAGGGGCTCCCGCCGGAAGGCGCAGGGCGGTGCTTCCGTTGACGGTTGAGCGCGAGCGCGGCGGGCAGTTAACGGTTGCTGTCTCGCGCCGCGCCGCGCCGGGCGCTGCCCGCCCTCTCCGCGCCCGCGGGAGCGGAGGGAGGGAGCTGGGCGCTCCGCCCTCTCTCCTCTCCCTCGGCGTCCCTCCCCGCCTGGTCTCCTCCTTGGCAGAGGGCCGGGACGATGCTGGAGACGCTGCGGGAGCGGCTGCTGAGCGTGCAGCAGGACCTCACCTCAGGGTGGGTAGTGCCCCTCCCGCGGCGGGGGCGGCGGGAAGGGGCCCGCGGCCGCGCGCGGACGGGGCGGCGGGGGGGGGAAGCAGGTGACCGAGGGCTCCGACGGGGCGAGGAGGGAGGAAGAGGAGGAGACTTGGGGGGGGGGGGAGGCGGTGCCCGCATGCCCTGGCTCTTCCTCCGGCCCCGGCGACGACGGGAGGGCGGCGCTGGAGCCGGCGCCTCAGCTGCTCGGTAACGGCCCCTCGCCGTCGCGGCTCCCGCAGTGATCCCTGGCGGCGGTGTAACGGCCTCACGCCGAAACTGGGAACGGACTGGAGGAAATTCCCTGGTAATTCCCCCCCCCCCCCCCTTTGCCCCCTTCCAAAATAATAATAATTGAAAAATTTTATGCTGTTAAGACTTTGGCTTAAAATGGTCACGGCCCAGAAAAAGTATTTTGGGGGTCGGGAATGTTGGTCCACTTTGTGGCCTACTTGTTAACTACACGTGAATGTTCGTAAAGTGGAACAAGTGGGTCTCTTGTAACGTTGGGAGGGAGAAGCTTTTCCAGGGCTGCTAAGGAAATAATATTCGTTCCAGAGAGGTAGGGGAGCACTTGCATACAGCTGATAAGTATGGTGTTGTGTGGTCTACAGAAAGAGCAGTTTAGGGTTGTTAAACCTGGGTACAAAGAAAAGAGTTCTCCAGTCCCCTGTTTAGCTCTGTCTCCTGTTTACTTATATCATATGAATGAAGTAGCTAGATTTGACCCATTTACCTGCAAACAGTCTTTTGTAGGAGGAATAGAGAACAGTGAGCTATCTTTGTGCTGAGGCAGTAATTTGTGTGCTTCTGCCAGCTTGAGTGGTGTGGCTCATACTACTACTTTTTACAGAGAATATTGCTGAAAAGAAGCCAATGTCTTGCAGCATAGTGATAAACCATTTAAACTTTATTCCTGACTGCTTGTCAGGTCTCTTCTTGATGAACTGGTAGGTGCCAGCATTTTCTTCATTCCCTGTATGCAAAAGAGTGCTGCTGTTACAGAGTGGGTGTGTACTGGGAATGTGACAGAGGAGAAGGGCAAACTGCAGCACTTTCTGGAGCAGCCTTCCCCTTCCTTGGTGTGCTGTGATTGTTGGCACTGAACTCGGCTATTAGGAACAGTGGTCTCTGAGAGGAAGTGGAGACCTGCCTTAGTATGTCCTTTCTCAAATTGTAAAACCTTTATTTTTCTATAGGGGTTTGAGGCTGCTTCTTAGAGTTCCTGAAAGTTGCTGGTGATCAAGACTGGGGGAGTGGTTGGGCTCACCCAAGAAGCAGCCTGAATATCTCTGTGTTGGGGTGTTTCTCTAGGTCAGTGGGTGACTCAGGGCTACAATACACCTGTGACATATCTGGCAGAGATCTTTGGTGCTTTTAGTTTATTTCAGTCTTGCTCATATCTGTGTTCTTTATCTCTTCCTAACCCTTGTTGTCCTGGAGAACTGGGGCTGGAAAGGGCATATAAGCTGAGGAAATCCATCATCTTGGTGTTCAGAGAATGAGCAGGAGGTTTTAGTTTTCACTCTGTCATGCTAGGTGAACTAGCACATATAGGTTGACTGGAAAAGGGGGGGGGGAGGTGGTGGTGTTTGTTTCCTTGTTTTAAAGGAGCAGGGTACCAATCAGTTTGAAATTGGCCATAGCTGAAATGAGCCTCAAATTTGCTAACAGTGTGCAGTGGTGATACTGTTGGAGGATTGTGATAGTTGGCAGTTGAAAAGTTGTGCTTGCACTAGTTTTGTGTTGGTGGACTTACGGCAAGTGGGTGATTTGTGTTGCTAAAGGAGAAAATGTCACCCCGCATAGAACCAGCTTTTTAACATTATTGGCAATTTTCACATAGGAACATTCAGCTGTTTAACAGAACATAACTACTGAGTAGCATTTGCTAGTTTAGACCAGGCCTATGTCTGTCTAAAAGTGTTCAAGTTCATTTTCAGAAAATACTCCTCCTCCTTCCCCCCCCCCCTCCCTTATTCTGGATCTGAATTTAGGTGGTAAGTTTGCATTAAGCAAGTATGTCTATGTGACTTGTATGCTTTTCCTTGGCATACAAGCCTTCTCATAAAGGGTATGCTTCAGGATCAGACTGACTATCTCTATGTAGGCATTTATACCTTTCTACTGAGGAAACAGTCTTGAGAGCTGCATGACTTGAGAATTCAGCTCTCATTAAACTTGTAGTCCCCAGCTGCTAGATACAATTGTAAAAATCTCATCCTTTAGAAGCAGTGTATGTGAAAATAATTTTATATGACAGTCTTCACAAAATTAAATGAAATTTGATTCATTCCTGAAACAAACTGAAATAAAATTAACTATAATAGACCAGAATTAAAACATCATACCTAGATGTGCATTTGAACAAGCTGTTCCCTGGTTTTGGTGTTGGAAATGTCTGATTGTTTTGTGTTTTGATCTATAGGTTGAAGACTTTGGGTGACAAATCAAGAGAAGCAAAAAAAAGACAGAGGTACTTCTGTACATCTTAATGTATAATGTTGATCTATGATCTTGTTTAAAGCAAAACTTAAAACTGGCTCATATATTCCAGTTACAAAGACATTTGCATAGAATTTTACAGAATGTTCTTTTGATAACAAGAAAGCCTAGCCCTAATACTGATGAAATATTTGGCTTACTAGAACTTTGATTTACTGAAGTAATTTTTTGATAGTCATCAATCGGGTTATAAATGACTATTTAAATTGCATGAATATTCAACTTTATTGTAGTACACTGTACAAGATTCAGTTTGAAGTACATTGAAACAGAATTTTTAAAAATCTCTGTGAATTTCAACTATCTAAAAATATTTGTAATTCAGTTCTTTTTAGTACAAGAACAGAAATAAGAGCCTTTTTATTGTGGAAAACATATGTTTAATGGTGTATGAAGGATATTCTGTTTTCATCTCTATTGTAAGAACATCTAAGAATTTGGGAGTCTTTCATATCCTCTGCATTCTAATATATTGTTTATCTTTCAACCTGTGTAAACAGTAGGAAAAGGCTACTTATGTCTATAAATGGTGTCTGTATATGTTTCTTCAAATAATCTCAGATGTGCTTTAGTGTAAAATGTGTTCTTCTTAAAACATGGTGTGAAGACACAAATTAGTTTTAAAAGAAACCCTAAACAAAAAATAAACTATCTGAAATAAACTGTACTAAGTTCTCAGAGCTTGATGTTTTGGAGAATGTAAAGGTTTTTATAAATGAAAATTGGATGTATAAACAACACACTAAAGCTAAACTAAAAATGTGTGATGATTTGAATAAAACTATTTTAGCATGTTCTTAGCATGTGCTCCTCTGCATGTTTCCAGTTCATTTGGTTCATCTGGTGTACTGTGACTATCAAACAGTTTTTAAAAACTGCTCTGGGTAAACTAGTTGGATCATCACAAATAGGTGAACTCCAGGATGACTCTGCTTCTGATTTGCTAGTAGAGTCCTGGGACAAGTAGAGCTTAGCTTGATTATAAGGGTGACTGAGATCTTGTGAGTCTGAGAGAGCTCTGATCCTGATCACAGGAGAGGCCAGGAAGGGTGACACTGGTGGGAGTTTGCTTCTGACCTCCTGATCAGGGTAAGGAAGTGGATGAAGTCTTTAAACAACTCAGAAAAGTCTCTGTATCATAAAACCTCATTGTTATGGGGAGCTTTAACCTCCTTTACATCTGCTGAAAGAACAGCACCGCAGGATGCAAACAGTCAAGAAGACTTCTGGAGGGTGTCAGGGATAACTTTTTGATACTGGTACTGGATGGGCCAACGAGGAGTGGCATACAGCTGGATCTGGTAGTCACTAACAAGGAAGAACTGGTTGGTAATGTGGTAAGCAATGATAGCTTGGTCAGTAGTGACTCTGAAATAGTGCAGTTCAAGATCCTGAGGGCTGTGAGGAAGGAGAACAGCAAAATATATATCCTGGACTTCAAGCGAGCAGACTTCAGCTTATTCTGGGAACTGGCTAGTGGGATCCTGTAGGAGGCAGCTCTGAGGAGCCAAGGATCTCAGAGAAGCTAGCAGGTCTTCAAGGACAGCATCCTCCAAGCAAGAATGATCCATCCCAATACTCAGGAAGGCAATAAATGTATGATGAGATGGGCTTGGCTAAGCATGGAACTAATGATGGAGCTTCACTGTGAAAAAGCAGCCTACAGGAGGTGGAAGCAGGGACAGGCTACAAAGGAGGAATTCAGAAATATTGCCTGGGCGTGCAGGGAAGTGTCAGGAAAGCCAGAGCTGACCTGGAATTAATGCTCACAAGGGATATCAAGGGCAACATGAAGAGCTTCTACCCCTACGTTAGTAATAAAAGGCCAAACAGAAAATGTGGGACTGCTGCTGAATGGGGTGGGTGATTTAGTGACAGCAAATGCAGATAAAGCTGACTTTACCTCAGTCCTCACAACCAAGGTCTCTGAGGGCTCTGTGCGTAGTGAAAGGGTTCAAGGAAGAGACCAATTGGTAGTGGATGAGGGTTAAGTCAGGAAACTTGGCCCATACCAACCTATGGAGCCAACAGGAACCTCATGAAATTCCCCTGTGAAGGAAGAATCCCCTGCAACACTGCTGGCTGGGGAGCAGCTTTACTGAAAAGACCCTAGGGATCTAGAAAGGCCAACACCATCCTGGGCTGTATGAACAGGACCACAGCCAGTAGATTGAGAGGAAGTGATTGTTTCCCCCCTACTTGGCACTGCTTAGACCACATCTAGATTACCACGTCCAATTTTGAGCCCCTAATACAGGAAAGATGTAACCTGGAGTGAGGTCAACAGAGGGCCATCAGGATGGTTGGATGCTGGAGTACTTGCCCTGTGAGGAGAGGCTGAGGGAGCTGGGTTTGTTCAGCCTGGAGAAGAGACTGCTTCAGGGGGACCTACCAGCAGCCCCCTGCCCCACTACCTTTGGGGAGGTTATCAAGAGGACAACAGGACCAGGTTCTTCATAGTGGTGCATGGTGGGAGGACAAGAAGCATAAGTTGAAGCAAGAGAGGTTTTCAGACTGGCTGTGAGGAAAGGCCTTTTCCCCATGAGGGCAGCCAAGCAGAGGAAGGAGTTGCTCACAGAGGCTGTGCAGTCTCCATCCTTGGAGGTTTTCAAGACCCAGCTGGATAAAGCCTAGAGCAATCTGGTCTGATCCCATAGCTTTCCCTGCTTTGAGTAGGAGGTTGGACTAGAGACCTGATGAAGTTCCTACCACTTTGGATTATTCTAAGATTTTCCCTTTGCTTAAGAAAGCGAAGTTTTGTTTATGGTGTTTATGTTTTCCATTCAGATTGTTTGGATGACACTGTGAAACAATCTGTTTTGATAATCTTTTCTAAGAGACTGATACAGGATGTCATCAAGATCATGTAATACATACATCCTTAAAAGTGCTGCATTGTTAATTTTCTTTAACTTATGGTAGCTTATCTTCATATTTGAGGCTATTATTAATGAAAATGTGTGTGTGAAATAGGAAATCACTAGAGCATTAGACTGACAAAGATTCTTTAGTATTTATTATTAAAGTAGAATGCATTAAATGTGGAATCTTATGGAGGTATGTAAAGAATTTGTGTAGTAGCTCTATTTTTAGAATGGTCCCGTTCACTATTTTAAGTTAAGGAAAGCAATGTTCACTCTGCATGTTTGTTAACTATACTAAGAAATTATAAAAGTTGTTTCTAATGGACATCAGTCAAAAAGAGGTAAGAACAGGGTAGTATAAAATAACGAGAAAAAAAATCCTAGTTTTGGAACATTCTTGTAAGGTATACTGTGTAGTGCATTTTAAACCAGAACTGACAAAATGTTTGTGAAAACGATCAGTAGGTAATATACCTGTGCTCAGCATATCTGTCAAATGTATGTGTATGTGTGTGTATACACATAATGTGTAATGGCTTTTTATTCATTAACAACACTTGTGTCTTTACGTTTGTTTGTTTTTTAGGACTGTTCAATACTTGCCAGAGTTTTCTGCTGGACTAGAATTACTGAGCAGGTATACCTTCCATTTCTTTGTTAGTGTCTGTTTTCCATGTTTTCAGAAACAACATATTAGAAAGGATAAGGAAATGAGAAGAAAATGAAGGTGTTTGTATTACTAGTAGTTTTTTGGATGTTGTGCAGTGAGTAGGGTGGGGTGGTTACTAAGTGCTAAGTATGTTTAAAGCTTGCCCCGTCCTTGAGCACTGTCTGTCTTATGTTGATGAAGCAGAAGTTCTGTAGGAAAAGTAGCAATTAAAGATAACTTTAGCTCAGGATCTAATGCGCAGTGGTGAAAGAGAGCAGCACTGAGGCCTAGTCTTGAGTTTTAGTTTGACATTTTATAACTTTTACATATTTCATATGATTTAATTCTGTTATAACTGGAATATAGGCAGTGTGCCTGTCATTGCCATGAAAATAAAGTGTCTTCCATATGTATCTGATCACATTTTTTCTGAGGAATAGAAGCTTCTGTAGCTGCTTGCATTATAAATTTTCTTTATATTTCTATCTTCAAAAAGAAAATCTATTCTCTCCTTTTTTGGTGAAAAAATGTGTACAATCTTATTAATTTTGTTTTCTTAGTGGAACTGGGTTCTAAGTAGTACTTAAGCCTTTTAAATGCAGTCTTAAAACTATTACTTGGCGCATTTAGTTCTTTATGTAAGGTTGCAGTTTAAAAAACCATGAATCACTTGTTTTGAAAGAAATATATTCTTTCTTACTGTATATTTCTTTCTGATATTTGCCTTTTTAACAAGACAATTAGACAGATTTTTACACTGTTATTTCTGGTAGTCCATGTACAAATAAACACATTGGCCTCCATGAAATTCTCTTTGTTTATGAGGGGAACACAGTAAAAATGTTGTTGATCTTTTTTCTCTTCAGATATGAAGATGCTTGGGCTGCCCTTCACAGAGGAGCTAAAGATTGTGCCAGAGCTGGAGAGGTAATAAAAAATAAGACTACCACTTTTAAAATATTTTAAAATGTATAGAAATTTTTAAACTAAAATTCTTAACACCAGATTTATGAAAAATTAATGTTTTATATTGTGGCTGGGAAAAATGTCAAGTTGCATTGTTTTCTGCTATGGTTTTTAGATATTTGACAGTGGCTGACAGAATGGATCAGAATGGCCAGTTCTTTGAATGGCCAGTATCAACTCTTCACATAGCTCTTCCAGATTTATTGATGCTTAGCCTACAATTAATGTTCCTAAAATATTATACATATATATAAAATATATATAGTAATAATAGAAACCCTCTGAGATTGTATTTCTCACAAAATATCATCTAACCAGAATTATCTTAAGTTCTCACTCATGTTTACTTTCTGGTATTTCAATTGCTATAACAAGCATTGAGCACGATAATTTCCTAGTGCTTTTAAAGTGCTTGCCAATTGATATATTGTTATCCAGAATTTCTTTTGCCTTCTGTCATGTGTTTACATAGTTGCAATTACTGTTTCTGTTTAAGCAAAAAATCTTAATGATATCAGCTTGTGGTGTTTCTGTGGATGTTAGGTTAGAGAAGGATATTGAAAAGTACTACTTTGTCAAAGTGTGATCAGGTGATGGTGAAAACAAGATGTATCCAGAGGTTCAGCTGGTCTGTTTTTCCACTTTTTTTGCCGTTATATGAAAGGTTTTAAGTTAGCTGAGAATATTATTTTGAGATTGCCTGAGGCATCTACAACAATAAGAATGTAAAGTAAACATACATCTTATAGAGCAGATTGCACAAATGATGTTGCACGTTACCACTGTTGCTGTACTGGCGGGGGCAGAGCATACTGGAGGGGTGGGATTGAAGCATGTTGTTGACGTGGTATAAGGGGAGGGCTGTCACGCTGACACTGTTCGATGTGTGCTCCCCCTACTTTGCAGTGGGCTGGAAATCACAAGATTTGACTGGTCTGGCTAGAAAGAGTCACGAAGTGTCTGTGCTTGCTCCTGATTCATTAATTTTCCCCCTCCTGGGAGTAAATCGACAAGTTGTGTAGTTTACCTGTTTCTGGTATGAAGGGAAAGAAAACTACAGTAAGTGCTGCTGCTGCATTGCTCTGCTCTTCTGTTACTGCCCACCAGACTTTCCATTTCAAGCCCTGTTTAAGGGGCAGCCAGTGTAAGCTGGGTGGCCAGGATGCAGAATGGGACTGAGGCCTGGGGTGCTCTGTTCTGGCCAAAACTTTCTTGAATGTATCATTGCTTCGCCTTCGTTGCATCCTCCCTGACTCTTCTAGTATCCTTAGCAGTTTTCTCTGGGCCTTTTTTCACCAGATAAAAAAATCACTGCTTAATATATTTTGAGGCAGTGCACGCAGGGTAAGAAAGATAAAATACTGTCTTACATTCTTTTTATTGTCTGGTACTTTACCCACCTTTTCCACCAATTCTAGTGAAAATCATCAGTTTCTTGAGATGAAGCACTGACAGCTTTGTGTGTTTTAGCACTCATGATGATTTTTCTTGCAAGACCACTTAAAGGAGTTGCTTGCAATTTTGCAATACTTGCAATAGCCTGCTTTAAAAAATTGTAATTCTGAAAACAAGTGAGATGTTTCATATATAAAACCAATTTTGTTTCATATATAAAACCAATTTGATCTTAATCTCACATGTTATAGCTGCTTGGGAAAATTAGAATTTTTTAAAGTAGAAAATATAGGCTTCAATAAAATAACAGCCATGAAAAAACACAAGACTAATTGACTTCACTTAAAAGGTCCATCGTGCCCAGTATCCTATTTCTGCTAGCGGTCAGTAGCAGATAAATAAGACAGCATGAGTAGGTTATAAAACTTGAGTCTGGATGAGAAAGGAGCATGTAAATTTCAAGTTTTAATTGCTGTCTGCAGTCTTACCATGTTAAATTATAGATGTGAACTACCAGTTCCATCTATAAAATTGTCTTAAAAATACTGCCTTTAGATGCTTGTAATTTTAATACATTTTAATGATCTTGGCTGAAATGTTTCTTTCTGATGTTTGCCCCAATCTCATTGTGTATTTTTTGTTTGTTTGCTTTAATGTTTAAGCAATGCGAATTCTTTATCTCGTTCTCAAGAACGTATTTGGTACTATTTAAATAATTGGGAGGGCCTTCTGAAATATTTTATTGCTTACTGTGCTTTGGAATAAGGTTTCAAAACTTGACAGGTAAAATGTGTTGGCTTTTTGGCAAGGATCGGTTAGAGGGATTTGGGAAGTGGGAGAAGATGTCATTCTACTAAAGAATCTGCCTGAAGTTGGTAGAATTATAAGTCTTTGAGAAATTCCTTTTCCCATTGCTCAGACTTGCTTGGGTTCCGCACCTAAATTCTGTGAAAACAGAAATACAGAATGCAGTTCTGTGCTGGTAAGAGTAGGTAATGGAATTGAGAGCAGGGAAACTATTATTGAATCATCTTAAATATGTACAAGAGAAACATTTGTATTAACCTAACATTTATTGATCCTACTGTTTTTCTTAAAAGCTTTATTTTATTTAGCTCAGATTTTATGTAATGTATCCACTTCTCATTATACTATGTTATAATAAGAGTTAGGAAGAATCTTAATGAAACAGAGATTGAACCAATGTAGAAATATATTCATAAATATTTACAACTACTGCATTTATCAGGAGTATATCACAAGAACAGGGTTGAAGTAAAGGCAACTTTTTTTTGAAAATGTCTTATTCTTTTTATTTCATTTTTATAGAGTATTTTGAATGAACAGAGTTTTCAGTTTTCCTGTTAAGATGGGCAGTTGTATTAATATTCTTGTTTTGATTTTGAGGTTACAGAGATAAATAAAGCGTGACAGACTTGTAATTTCTGGTAATGAATCCTAGAACTATTTCTTCTAAAATAAACGTGTTCTGTTTTCTGGAGTATTGATAGGTGGAAAAGTAGTGAAAGGGGTGCCAAGTGGGCTAAGCTAACATAGTTTTATTGTCAATTTCATTTAGTTTTATTGATTAAATTGGCATGATTGGCAACATTAAATTAGCAAGTTTAAACACCTTACATTGCAGCACTGCTCCATTTTTATTGTCTACCAGCTCAACACTGCTGTTGAAGTTCCAGATCCGATATTCTTATTTACAGTTAATAATATTCATAGAATATTTCCCGTGTTTATTGATATTTTGAGGAATAACTTCTTAGCTTGTTTTCATCAATGCTTTTTGATATAAATATTTCATACTATGGGGACTTCCTTCTTCAGTGTACTGTATATTTACTTCAGAGAACTAAAAATCAGTGCAGTAAGATTTCAGATGCATGAATTCTAAAAATGTGTCAAGATAGTCATACACAGGTGCATAAATTTGCAAGTAAATTAAAGAGCCTGTTTGTTTCAGCTGGTGGATAGTGAAGTTGTGATGCTTTCTGCACACTGGGAGAAGAAAAGGAATAGTCTGGTGGAACTACAGGATCAGCTCCAACAAATACCTGGGTTTTTAGCAGATCTGGAATGCCTCACAGCAAGCCTAGGTAAGGTTTTTTAGACATAACAAGCGTTTGAGTCAGTACAGAGGAGTTGGCCAAAGTTTGGCTGTTGTGAACTTTCTGGTTATTAAAATTTAACTTTTTTCCCCAAATACATCCTTTGTCTTATAAAACAGTTGTTCTTAAACAAATTGGCTCCATAAAAGAGCAAAATTCATAGTGACTGCTCTCCTGGCAGTTATATGTGTTACTATTTGGGGGGAAAAAAATGTACAGCAACTGCATGTCCTGGTTCAAACAGTTGAAAATCATTGTTGTTGAAGTCTTTCCTTTTTAAGTTCCTTTTTAAGATTTGCAAGTAGTCTGAACACTCATGTACATAGTTCCCCTATTTGATTCAGTCTATGTCATTTTATAAAATAATTTGTTTTAAATCATTATTGATTTGGGGGGTGGGGGTGAGAAGTTTATCTGGCTTGGGACACTTCCAAGGCAGCAACTCTTTGCAGATAATAGTTGTTGCTTCCAAAACTAGCATCCGTAGTCTAACTCAGCATGCACAGTTAAACTATTCTTAAGTGATACCCAGCTTTTTCATAGGTAAGAGTAGCAAGACTACATATTAAGGTTATCAAATACCTCATGTCTGTTAGACAGAAGTTCTAATTTTTATAACTTTACCAAATGTTAACCTGTTAGCTTGAAACTTCATAAGAGGAATACTTAAGTGGGCTACTTCTGGAAAACTCCCATACAAAACAGTTGAGCTACTGCTGAAAATGAAATTAGGAAAAAATGTTCTGGCCTCTTCTTAGTCTCTGAGAAGCTCTAGTGTTACTGTGCCTTGAAACAGGGACTCAACATTTGACAAATAGCAAGCCTTTCTGTCAACAGTAGGCCTCTTGCTGTCTTCATGAAAATCTGCTCAAGTTGCATCAAATTAAGATTTTGAAAAACTGCTGTCTGTGCTTGGATTTTAGCAGCTAAATTCCTCAGAGACTCTGCCTGCGCTAGTGTTGCACTAGCTGGGAAGTAAGCACAATTTTTTCATGTAATTGCAACTTTCGGGGGGGTGTGTGGGGGGGGGGCAGATCTGTGTGCTGATCTGAAGAAAAGGGCAGTGTTTTGTTTGTTCAAAGGCTAATATCTCATTCCTCCATAGCCAGTGGATATGCATGAATCAGTTTTTGTTTCTAGGTAGGCTAGCAATAACTTTGCTATTTCTTTCTGAAGCCAGGAAATATTTCATTCTTTATTATAATTATCTTATACCACATTATTTGATAAGGCTTTATTATGTGTGGTAACTATTTAATGTTCGGTTTTTGAAAAGCTCTTATATTCTAAGGAAATATCAATTCAAATAATGATATATTTAAATACTGATTTAAATATCATCATGCTTAAAGTGATGCAGTCCACAGGTAGACCAAAGATAAAAAAAATACAATAAAACCTAATGGAATTGTCTTTAAAGTTCACAACAGCAAATGTTATAAATCCTGATAAATTGGGGTTACCCTGCCATTTGCAATATTACAGTTTTATGAACCAGAATTAATCTCATCCTGGCTTTCCAATTAGTTTAAGGAGGCTCAGTGTCTTTCGAATATTTTTGATTTTGCGTGAGCAGGATTTATGGGAGCATTAAACAGTTTACTTTAGGAAGCTAATGAATTTTTAAGTCTATTGCTGAGGTTGTGAGATTTGAATTAAATCTTCTAGCCTCACCTCATGTGTCAAATTTCAGATAATTCACCTAGAGGTTTTAGTTGTTCCTCCTAGCTACTGTGGGTTTGGGGGATTGTTTTTTTCTGATAAATTTTATAGAGAGGGATTTAAAGCCTTCTTATTTGAAGAGAAAATACTTTAATTTGATGTAAATTTTACTTTTAAACCTCTACAGTTCTGAAAGTGATTTACCAGAAATTAGCTGTGATATTCCACTCACTGTTTTTAGTTTTGATTACTCTGAACTGATTGCTTTTTCTAAATGTGAGCTTAATTATCTTCTGGAAAAGTGAATAAATACTATAAGTATAAATTTTTGAGTATGAGTGAAACTTTCTGTAAAAGAATGTGGATATAGAATTGAACTGTTATGTCCTGGGTTGTGCATGCAAGGTGTAATTTTGCTCATCTTCATTGTTTCAGAAAGGTAATAGTTCTGTGTTGTGACATGAGGTAGATTAATGCTTTCATTTTAAAAGTAGATACAGAACTCTGACTGCTTTTGGTAAAAGAAATTTCAGGATGTGAAAATAAGCCTTTTTAGTGACCTACTGAAATTGACATGAGTTATCTACAGATTCTTTAGCTTTTACTCTGTATAACATGAAGAATTTTCACTAACACTAAACAAATAAAGTCCTATAACTTAAGTAATAACATACCAGACATCCCTCACTTCCAAGTAAAAAGTCTATATTCGTCTCATCAAGATGTTGCATAATACAATAATTTTAAGATGTCATAGAAAGCCTTGAAGGAAAAAAGTTACACTAGTGTCAGTGAAAAGGGCAATTAATGCTTTTCAGAGTTCAGCATTTGAATGATCATTTAAGACTGTTTTTATTAGAGATGATGTAGAGGATATCTGCTTGCCAATGTCTGACACACACATCATGAGATAAAATATGACTCCGTGTCTAAGCCTGGAGCATTGTGTTCAAATATTTGTTTTGATTTCAGCAAATTGACAGAAAAAACCTTCATCCAAATGCAATTTTAGCATTTTTTAACAAATATTTAATGTTAAACATTAATTTGATACTGTGTTCGGAAAGGCTGGTCATGAATGTAGGTGACAGACCCAATGTATGGTGAAAATATCTGAACTGATGAGACTGGGAAGAATATAAGCCTAGGTATAAAAACAGACGTTAAGCAGTGGCTTCTTAATCTTTAACAAATATTTCTTTCAGAAGTATGGGTTAGAGGGATGTGTGAATTCATTAGGAAAGCAGAAACTTTTAGCAGTGCTTAGGGAGGTATCTTTGTTCATACCTTGAGCAGAAGGCCTTGCTTTATTTTCAAGTTGTTTATCAACTAAGAAAGCGCCCATTTCATAGCTTTGCAAAATTAAATCAAATTTATTCAGAAAAGCACAAGAATTCTACATTAAAAAAAATAGAGGAAGCCATAATACCTTTATTTCAGTAGTGGGATTACAGGCTTCTTAATGGCTTCTTTAGCCGTTAAGGTAATCTAGTAAAACTAGAAAACTAACAGGTCACAGTGCTTGTAATTGGTTTCTCATTAAATCTGAAATCTTGGTTTTGGTTACATTTGAAGTACTTTGAGAACTGTCGCGGTCCGCGGGAGTAGCGGGAAAGAATCAGACGCAGTCACAGAATGCAGATTCAACTCCAACTTTATTCAGCAATTTGCCCATCTTATATATGTTTGTGCGGTCGTGGCATGCAGGCATGCGGCGCCTTGGCCACTTTGATTGGTTATAGTTTGGACCAATAGTAATAGTTAGGTCTGGGCTCTTCCCCTTCTTCACTGGGCCCCTTCATTGTCTCTAGGCAGGCTGCTTCTTATCTTCAAGGTTGGCTACTCCTGCTGTCGGTGTAACTTCTTTATCCCTCCAGCTTGAACCGGCTCTGGGGCCCCCTTTTACTTATCTAAGTAAAAGTTCACAGCAAGCTCACAGCCTAAGGCCTAAGGCTTCAGCAAATTTAGCTACTAATGCTAAGCAAGTTATGCTAAGCAATTAATTCTAAACAGCTTCAGTTCAATATTCTCTAACAGTCCTCCCTTTGTTTCTATTAAGCATCCCTGCTAATATGTTAAGCATTCATACGGATTATTATTCTGAAGCACTGCAAGAGCCCCAACAGAGAACTTATCTTATCCCTTATTTGAGGTTCTTCTTTTGAATTTAAAAAGTATATGTCATAAGGGAATACTATTATTTTTTAATTTCTTGATTAAAAAAATGACAGTAATTTTTGCAACTTGAATAATGCATTATACTTCCAGCAACGTTTTGTATTCTGAAATTTTGGAATTTGGTTTTGGTTCCTTGCATCAGCTTGTACATGGTTTCTAAAACAATACTTTTAGGAGGGACAGGTGTAGTGAATGACAACCCATAGACTGTGTCTTTGGGGAAGACACAAGTTTGAGGAAGAGAGGTCATCAGTTTACTGTCATCTCTATTTGTTAATTTTGCTTATATTGGGATTTAGATATTACCAGATATCAGTCAAATAAGATTGGATTTAAGACCAAAAAAATACAGTAATCAAGATTTCTCATAAAATTGGCATTTGAACTTGCGTTTCTGACTTGCATCTGGTCACTTAAATAACAATCTCTTTTTTTATTAGCATCTGCAGTTGATGGCCCTCTAAAAGGAGCTTAATGAATGTTTTGTGGTGCTGAAATCTGGAATATAGATTCCCTAGAAGACTGAAACATCAGCTTTATTTTGAAATAGTGTTTGGTGCTTTCTTTTTAATTTTAAGATTATTTAGATAGACATTTAGATATTTACTGTGAAAAATTAGGGAAAGTATGGGGAAGGTAAGTAAAAGCAGGCAATTTGGATAATACAGTGTAATGCTACCTCTATTCAACAGGAAAGCTTTTTTCTTAGGCTCCAGGACAGAAGGCTTCAGCAGAGAGGGTTGTTGTATAAGGTGTGTGCATGTGTGTATATGTGTGTATGTATGTATGTGTATATATACACGAAAGCCATACATTTTGATTTTTTTTTTTTAACTGAAAAGGACTGTGGCTGGAATATAGGAGAAGGAAAAAATCCTAGTATGACAGTTGCCATGTAGTTTCAGCAAAGAAGCTACTATAGCTTAATATAAGTGATAGGATAGTATCTGTGCTTAAAATATTTTCTTAAAAAACAAACAAACAAACTGGACACTAATAGAACTGAAAATCTGCAAAGAATTGTAAATGTTGTAGCTGAATGGTGTTCTTATTGTATGCGTGTATATTTCATGAATGCTTTTTAAGCTTAGTAATCTGTGTCTGTCTGACCTAGAGGTAGAGAGAATTTTTTTGATGTAATTGTGTTCATCCTCTTTGTTTTCTGCCTTTTTGCCTTTTAGTCAGAAAAAGAATGAACTTAGTAAAAACACCTTCCGTAGTGCTTGGTGGCTTCTGTTTTCTAGAAGCTGGGACAGTGCAGGAAAGCTACCTTTAAAATTATTGTAGGAAAATTTGAAAATTCTAATATTTTCTGATGTACAGGTGTGATTTGGGTGTTCTAACAATTTTTTTTTTACTACTTCAGAACTACAGAAAGCATAGGTTTCAGTAAAAAGAAATGATGCGTGGTAAACTTCAACTAGCTAAACTTTAGAAAGAAAGTATTTTAAGATACAAAGATTTTATTTGTGATATTTGAGCTCTAGATAAATGCTTCGGTACCTGAATAGCTGGTAAACTGAGAAAACTTAACGTATCTTATGGAAGATAATTGAATCTAATGTCATCCAATCAACATGAAAATAATTTTTAAAATTTGAAAATAAAAAGTTAAACTTGTAATAGTGTTGTTGTAGCTGTGATAGTGTAAGAAATAACTATACCAGTTACCAGCCAAACTAATATCATTGGAAAAATGTGATTGAAAGTACAAGTCTCTTTTTTCAGCTAAATATATTATTTCTGCCTAGTGTGGCATTTCACTATATAGGAAAAAAATTAATCTACAGGTACAATGGATTTTTCCTGACTCTTTTAAAACTTAAAAAGGAGTATATTTCTTTTTTATAACAATGATATTTTGGAGTGCAATGGTGGTTGTTCCCTAAGCATGTGGTTGTGCGGTTTCTTGAAGTAACAGCTGCCTGTCAAAAGCAGATATGAATCCTTTGAGCAAATGTTCTACATACAGAGGACCTCAGTACCTACAGTGTTTTGATTTCTAACATTTCATAACTGTGCTGGTCCTAAATAAGCTGAAGTGCTATTATTCTTGTCTCTGTCTAAATTACAACCCCATATAAAAAGAAGATGGGGGGCATACAACTACTCTTTAGAATGTTACCTGGTTTTCTGGGGCAGATTTGTTCTAAGTGCCACTGTAAAGAGGCAACGAAGAATTTCTAAATTTTACATTTTTGGTAAATACATTTTTAAAAGTATGAGCTTATTTGTCTGTGGATATAGATAAGAGCTGATCAAAATATTATGGCTTAAATTTCAACTTCATTAAATAAGTAGGTTTGTTTTGATTTTTTTTTTTTTTTGATGCACTGCATACATTCTCCTTTGAGTTGGAGAGAAACTTTAATTCACAACCATAGCTGTTGCTATGCTGTAGGATAATCTTCAGCTTTGTTTTGTGAAAAGCAGTTAAGTTTTGTTTCATTTCAGAAAGTGAATTCGGATATCTTCAGTGCTTCAGCGTAGCAAGATTGTTGTCTTCTGGAGAGATCTTAAGTGTTATCCCTGTTCTTCAGAAGCATACGTAGTGTTTTCTGCAATTCCCACTAGAGGCTGCTTAAATGCTAGTACTAGGACTGTTGGACTCTAGAACTCACTCCTTCTCTTCCTTTTTTTGTTTGCCTGTTCTTTGTTGTTGTTGTTTTTTTAACATAATTTCAGTAGTGACTACAGCAAAAAAATTTTTTTTAAGTGTGCATAACAGTAGTTAGTAGGTCCCTTACTAAATTATTTTCAGTCCTGCTGTGTCTGTGAATTTTGCAAATTAGTAAGTGAGCAGTCATTCTGAAAAGCAAGTTAGTGTAATACAGACGTGAATTTTAATGCACTCAGAAAAGTCCATTCCTTAAGCAAAAAGGGACCACCAGCCCTAATTATAGTCATGGTATTACCCTTTGTGTACATCTGGATTTTGTGAGAGAGGTAGTTGAGTATTTGGTAGACAATGCGTATTTCACATCATAATCTGTAGACCTAAAAACAATTTTTTTCCTCAAACTTCTTTCCACATTAATTGTAACCGCTTTATTATGAAATCATGTTCACATGATGTGTATACAGATAAATAATTTATAGAAAGTTTTGCTAATTATGAGACTCTTCTGTTTCCCTTTTTGACTGTTGTGGATATAGTACTTTACTGTCTTGTTAGAGGCAAAAAAAAACCCCTTATGAAGTGGTTAGAGCTGAACATATGTAATATGCCTGCTAGGGAGTTTGTTTACAGAGTCTTAACTTTTGCTGTTCTAGGGGGACCATTAGATATCAATTTCTAATTTGGTAATGGCTAAAAAATTGAAATTTTCTATACTCCAAGATAGGCCCTGTTAGAGAATATTGAACTGAAGCTGTCTAGAATTAATTGCTTAGCATAACTTGCTTAGCATTAGTAGCTAAATTTGCTGAAGCCTTAGGCCTCAGGCTGTGAACTTGCTGTGAACTTTTACTTAGATAAGTAAAAGGGGGCCCCAGAGCCGGTTCAAGCTGGAGGGATAAAGAAGTTACACCGACAGCAGGAGTAGCCAACCTTGAAGATAAGCAGCGGCCTGCCTAGAGACAATGAAGGGGCCCAGTGAAGAAGGGGAAGAACCGAGACCTAACTATTACTATTGGTCCAAACTATCGCTTAAGGGGTGGGGAATTTAGATTGTAAGGGTATAATTGCCCAGGGATTTCTTTGTTCGGGGTCCCTCTTCGGAGGCACCCAGCTCGAGCTGTAATTACCGCACGTGTATCATTAAATTTTATTTCTCTCCAATCTGACTTCGAACTTCTGCCTCAGCAGGAACCTAGGGTCGGACCCTGTTATGGAGGCCAGCGAGCCTGATTTTCCATAACAGGCCCCAAGTAGGATAGCCAAGTCGGAATTGGAGATTTGACAGTGATGCCTTCACATGCTTGTTCTTTCCTTCTTTTGAGCATCCTAAAAAGGAAAATGTGGACTTTAAGTCACTTTTTCTACCTTGAACTTACTAATTATTGTCTGGTTTCATAAAGATTACCTCTCTTTCTGTTGCAGGCAAAGGTGAGACATTTGCCAAAACTCAGAGTTGCTCTAGGTTTTCTACCACCCCATTCCATCTTCTGTGTAGTTCTTTGTATCAACAATCAGTTTATACACTGTGACAAATTAGTATATCTGTCTCTGAACTGCAAACTCCCTTCTGTTCTGTGGTTTCCACTTCCATTGTAAACATGTCGTTTCTTCTTCCTCCTGCAATATACCCTCCCTTGGGACAGAAGAAGTCCTGACACGTTCAAATGGTGAATAACTGTCCTGTATTCCCCCAGGTCCACCCTAGATTGACAAGCTAATTAGAGTTATGGAAAATTAGTTTTTCCACTTTGGAATCCTGAAGAGGGACATCGAGTTGATCATTAATCACCTGTAGGGATGACGATCCTTTCATACTAGATTTACATAGGATAATTCAGGTTGGAAGGGACCTCCAGAGGGTGAGCTATGAGATCAGACCATGTTATTCGGGGGGTTTTATAGGCAAGAACTCTAAGTTGAGACTTTGAACAGTTAAGGTTAAAGAAAAGGGATCAAGAGATTTGCATGTTTTTTTGTGCGTGTGTGTGTGTGTAGATATTTAAAACTAGAGTTTAGAGGTTTGTCTGTTGGTAAAGGTTCTGCCTCTAAAATAATTTTTCAAAGTCTCTTTCTTTTATATTGTCATGAGGTGAAGTAGGCTAAACTTCTCCCAGAATGTCTTATTTGAGCTCCATTTGAAAAATTAAAGATTAGTACTGGTCTTGGTCAGCAGGATATGCCTTCCTCAGATTGGTACCAGACAGCAAGGAGTAACTGACAGTGTGCCTGAGAAGCCACGTTAAATTATGCATTCTGGATGCTTCTGTTCCCCAAGTATAGAACACAAGCCTGTGAGACCAAGGTACAGGGGCAAATGTAGTGGTTCAGCATCTTACTGCAAAGGGAACCTCAGCTAGGTCTTTCTTATGTGACTCTGCCATCACCCCTCACTATGTGTTATGGACTGAGGTTTATTTATCTTTCTGATCTATTTATGTATGTATAATTATTTACCATGTTAATTATTTACCTTTATGAAATCCTGTTTCTGGTGGGTTAAGTTGTCCATCTGTTGATACAATTTGATATTCATGTAAGTATTTCTTATAGCCCAGCTAGAGGCAAACTTTGAGGAAATGGAGAACCATCTATTGTGTCTTGAGGACCTGTGTGAGCAGTGTGAGTTGGAAAGATACAAGTGCATGCAGACATTACAGCTGGAAAACTACAAGAAAACAAAAAGGTAAATAAAACAACAATTGATATGTATATAAGTTAGCAAAAAATACAAGCTTTTTGTGAAATTTTCCATATAGAATACTGTCCCTTTTGTTTTAGTCTTTTAAAGAAACAGTAGTCTTTGACAGGAAGTTGCAAATTTATGATAGATTCATTGAGTGCTGGCCTAACTCTTGGAGATGGACAAAGAGTATGTATTTGGAAAATGATCACTGCATTGTTGTTAAGATGAAGTTATGTTTGTTACTTTCTACAAACAGTTGAAGTAAGGGCTGTTGTTAATAAGCACTCATAAATTGTTCTTGTTTTAATCCCTTGTCCTGATTATTTAATTTTCCTTCTTTTTTCTGTACATTTATCATGTAAAGTTAGGAACTATTTTTCCTCTATCATCTTTTCAGTTCTATCGTATCTATGAGTTTCTTTCACTCCCTATGATAGCTACTACCCTTCAGTCATTCTTTTACTCTCAAAGGCAGGACACTACTGCTACTTAGAATCAATAGCAAAGTGTGTAGCAATATGTGTGAAAAGTCAGTCACAGAACTCTGAACTCTTGTACTTTATGCTTACATAGAAGATAAAGTAGCAAGAGAGAAAGTTAAGAAGAAGCAATAGTAGTTAGTAAGGCATACTGAGTATTCAGTCTTTCTGACTTACGTAAATGATTAAATATTTAATAGTAGTATCTCAAGATTTTAAATAAGTGTTAATTTTCCATCCAAATTTAAAATGTGTGTAAAAGACCAGATTTATACCCAATAAAATACAGTAATCTTTCTGAAGTTTTCTGAGAAGTTTGTTTCTTCTCTCTCTCTTCACCCCCCAACTTCTGCTTTCAGCATGCAAATAAAGTGTTAAACTGTTGCTTACTCTACTTACTGTCTAATCAGTTTTATAAATAGAATGCTAAGAAAACTACTTAACATAATTGTAAGCTGATTACAGTTGGTCAGATCTAGACAAAACAGGAAAATTGCAGGTAATTTCTGGTTGATCATTACCACAGTACTTATTTAGGTAAGAAATTAACAGCTAGAGGGACACTTGCCAATGTGGATACTTGAAGAATGAACAGCCAGTTAATGTGAGTGTGATGTGTTATATGTATGTTTGGAACTCATATTTGGTCTTCCTCTCGTTAGTGCTTGGTCTCTTTTACTGTGATACCAGATACTGAAGGAATTAAGTGGGAGTTCAGGAGTCTACGTTCTCTCTTTAATACAAAATTATTTTCAGAGAGTGAGTGGTTTTGTTTAAAAAGGTATTTCCTTTGTATTGACAATATAGGGATAAAAACTGGGATGAACACAGCTCTAGGAACTATAGTTACTGTAAGGATGTAACAAAAAGTAATTTTATGATAAAGTTACTACAGATGCTTAGGCTAGAAGCTCGCATATTTAAGTCTTTTGAAAAATCTTGCTATATGAAAGATTTAGAAGAAATAGTGCTTTAGGTCACCATTAAACCTTTAAATTGCAGCTTATGGTAGTTATGGGAACTGACCTTCAGAAATAGGTCTCCTTATTAAATAGAGCAACTTTATTTCAGTTCAGGCAGATCAAATTTTCCCCTTTTGTCATTGTGTTGATTACTAAGTTAAAAGTGTGTTGATCAACCCAAGATGTTTTCCACAATATATTTTAAAGCCTGGTGTTTGGAGGGTTGTTTTTTCTGTGTTTGCGTCTCTGGTTTTTTAATATTCTCTGTCTCTGTCTCTCTCTCTCTTTTCTTTTCTTTTTCTTTTTCTTTTTTTTTTTTGATCCACTGATCAGGGTACCAATATTGTTGTGTGAAGTCTAGATTCCACCTTTGTTTTCTCTGGTTAGTCTCACTGCAATTGCTTGCATGTATGTTAGCATTAACCCAGTCTGTTTTGTTTCCTGTCCTTTTCTCAAGCACAGTTCTACTTCCCTTCTATTAATCCTCCTAACGATGTTGTACTGCTTCCGATTCCAGAAATCCCTTTGTATGCCTCCGGCCTTCTATGGCACTCTTGCATTCCCAAGGCTCTGCCTTGTGTCATTTAGGAAGCACTGTCAGAAGTTCACTTCTGTGCTAGTTATGTGCAATGAATTGCAGGTTTATGGCATAGGACAAATTATTCTGTCCTGAAGCTATACTTGCTCTGAAGCTCTTAGTAACATTTGAATCCAGTTCGGGAAGATCCCTGGTATTTGAAAAATAGCAACTCCTGGTTGTTTTGTCAATTAAAAGGAGTTGACAAACGGTAACATTTAATAGGAACACATTCCACATAGCAAAAGAGTCTTTGTCACTGGAATTGAGTGAATAGATTTTACTGCGTATCATTTGACTTCAGACTTAATTGTCTGAATTTTAAAAGTTTAGAATTCCTTGTTTAAGAATCCTTTCTGTTTTTTCAGTTCTTGTCTGCTTTGAGAACAGACATAGAATAAGAGAAATGAAGGAAGATTTCTAAAGTCCTGGATCTCTTGTTGTTAGGTTATATTTCAACAGTTAAATATTTAGTAATATTGCAAACCTCTGTGGGAATAATTTTTTCCTGCCTGGTGACATTTAAAGAAATACTTTACCTAAAGACAGAATAGGTTCTCAAAATGTAAATTTATTCCTAATTTTTCTTATCAAGTAATTTGTAATTCTCTGCTTTGGTAAGTAGCACACTGATTCAGGAGTTTGACAGACAGTAGTAATTCTTATTAGTTGCCCTTCTATGCTGATGAGATACTATTTTATGCCACTGGAAGAGAAGAGTGTTTGGTTCACTTTTCCAGTCAGAAGGGTATAAAGTTTACAGCAATTGCATTTTATAGATTAGAGATGTATATGTGAGAAAATGTCTTAATCAGTTATCAATGTTAAATTTATTTCTTGTGTATGTTCTTGTGTTGTTTTTATCCCTCTTTTTAGCTGCTTTGGGTGCATAAAGAGTAGTAAGGAATGTTGTAATTGCTAGAATGGTTTATGTTAGGCCTGACCAACATAAACTTGCAAAACTTAAACACAAAAAACTTCTATAGACTATTCAGACTAGTCTGCTTTTTGGAAAAGTTCCTTCTAACTCTGGGCAATTAACTCACTAACACATAAAAATATTTTGTATTACTATTTTTATGCTGTGTGCTGCTTTCAAAAATTACCTTTGCTTCCTGCAGTATCACTGAAAAATAGCTGCTATTTTTTTTCTGATCTTGTTTAACCTAAGTTAATATTATTGACCAAGGTCTGAAGAGAGAAATTGGAATGGGCAGTACACTTCCATACAAAACTGTATTGCCAAAAAGAAGGCACCTCTGTCTGTAGACTTCATTTAAATCCTGTAACTTTCCTCAAGTGGTAAGCTAGAAGCAGTACTCTGTTTTCAACAATGACTCCCTCCCATCTGGCAGTGATAAATTTAAATTGTAGCTTCATAACACTTCTAAGTTTTACATGTTAATTGGTCAAATTAAATTCTTGATAAGTGAAAAGTATATTCATTGTTGCAAATGTTTTAAATAAGCACATTATTTCCCTTCAAACATTAAATGTACTGTGACATATTTCTAAGACTCTAGGTACATATTTCATTGTTCTCATCAAAACTGTCATCAAAGTAATGTTTCAGGCTGTATTCTTCTTGATCAGTCTTCTGGCTGGTATAGTGTTTCAGCTCGTACAACCCTGTGTCCATAACTAATGGTTTGACAGGGATGGATGCAGAAACTGTATTATCTTCAGGACAGCTTTCATGGTGGACATGCACTGAATGACCAGATTTGAGTTTTCATTAGGTGTTAATTGTCCAGCTATAACTTGCTATGCACAAAACAAAGAGTTCATATTGCAGAGATCTTATGCATGCTCCTGTTTAACGGTCTGCATGCACAAGTCTTTTCCATGGTGATAGCTAGCTGGAATTAATTTTATGGCCCTCACTGTTCATGGATATCAGTTATTGCAATTCTGTGGACAGACATGTGGAATAAGAATTCCTGTTGATTCTGAAAAACTGGGTTTGCACAAGCATTGGAAAAGTTCCTTTGGTAATTATGCTTCCTTTTGCATAATATCAGGGCTCTGAGCTTTTCTTTTGTCTGCAACAACACTCTGAGTGCATATTTTGCATGCATCAAACACAATGGAGCAGGCTGCTTTGTAATTAGTATATTTTGTTCACCTAAATGCTCCAAATATCTGAAAATATTGGGCAAGATTGCTGAATGCATAGCAGCTCATAAGATTTCAGGCTCTTCATCACCTGTTTGCATTATTTGCAAAGTGGGAATGTGCAAAATTATTTTTGTCAATTATACTGACTTAATTTTGCTTTTCTACATGCTGATCTTTGTTTGAAGCAGAGGGACAAAAATTACATGTCATAAAGAGATTTGTCACGCACCTTTTTGCTATAGTTTCTCTGGCTTTTTTTGAATAGGCAACAAAAAAGATTTTTTCATTGTTAGCTTTTGTGACCTGGAATTAAGGTCTGAGTGTTTGTGTTGGATCTGCTGCATCTTCTAGCACCTTTTGTTGATGTTTTATAGAAAATGTTGAATGTTATGTCAATCCTACATAATTTTTCTCCACCTTAATGTAGTGCTAATTACTAGGCATAATCTGCAAATCCTGTCAATCTATTAGTACCCGCCATTCTCTGTCCAGAATTATTTTACCAATAATAGATACAGATGGTTTAGGACTGGCTTAATCATTGTTTTGTATTCTCCCTTCACCTCAAAATTACTTTATTTATTGCAGTATTTCATTCCTTGTGGCTTGTGGTAGGAGAGCAGGGCTTAGCTGTTTGTCATTGTCCCACTAAAATCCATTCTCTGCTTTTGAGCAACAGTTTGCATGTCTCTTAATAAATTCTGTCTCTTTTGTGCATGAATTATTTTCCTGAGATCTTTGTAATTCCTTTTCATTTGCATCTGAAAACAATTTGTTTGTAAAATTGTTTAAAAAGTTGTTAAAGATATTTATGTGTAACACCTCTGAGGGAGGTTTTACATTCCTGTGTTGCAGGAACGTAGTGAGGGTGCATGAAGTGGTACAAGCTGTAACTTCTGCCACAATTGCATTCGTGCTGTGTGGAATGCAACATGCAGCATTTTGGGCAGAGAGTGCATATGTGGTTACAGGCTTCTTTACTACTTTATTTTTGTGGATTTGTGGCACTTATGTTGTATGTTACTTTGGAATAACGTTTGGCCAGTTTTTAAGTATTGTATGATTTTGTTTTGTTTTGTTTTCCATTTAATGCTTATATGGAAATTGGTGGCTAATTTGAAAGCAAAACAGTAAGAACTGGCTCTTTTGCAAAACCTTACATTTGAAGACAAAAGCTTTTAGGGAAAGCTAAGAATTTTTTTCTTATTTCAAATTCCATTTTGGAATGCTTTCCTGTGCTAAATGATTTGTACCAGTATCTTAAAAGTGAATAAAATGCTTGGTTGCTTTTAATGATTTCAGTGATTTCATTTCCACCATTTTCCTGTTTTTATTGAATTTGCCCTATTTCTTCTCTTCTTTTGAATGATAGCCCCTGAAAGGTGACCCCCATTGTTCTTCATCAAGATAAAAGTATGTTTCTTTTTTGAAACCTCCAAAGAGAAATGTTTTTTGTGTACCCTGAAACTGCTCATTGATTATATTAGAGTAATATTTGTTTCCAGTAATATCTATTAGCTTGATTACCAGTTGGTATTTGCTATTTTTGTTAGGAAAAATAAGTTTTGTTTTGATCCATTGCATCTTCTGGAATGAAGTTGATGTTGAAGTTTTGCTGGAAGATACGGCGTAAAGACTTCAGTTACTTCTGTAGTGAATATAGAGGTAAAAGATTCTCTGTTGCAAAATCATATTGGATAAAATTTCACAACTGAAGGTGAAGAATCATGACATGTCTTCAGTGCTTCTTCAGAGATGAGACAAATAGAAAAACTTGCCTTCTGCTTGATCCTGATAGTATTTTAGTAGTACTTTTTTGTTTTTATTAGTTTTTGTTGCTTAAGTCTATTCAGTCTCAAAGGTATTTCCAAGTAGTAATTGACCTAAATGATCTGAAGAATATGTGCAAACAATTGGGGAGGAAGAAAAAATATATATTTTTGTCATGAGCACTAATCTTAAGTACACAGGAAGAGTACTCAAATTATTTCTGTGCACCATAGAAGTTGCACAAGTTTTGTGTTCTTGGTTATTTGACTTTTATTTGTGACAACATCCAAAGTAAAGGACCTCTCATTGCTTTTTAGTTAACTAAAGCTTGAATCAGCTTTGCATCACTGAACTAAAGCTTTGCATCGTTTTGGTAACTAAACAGTACCAGACACAACAGATAAAATGCAGTATCTCTAAGGTTTTGTTTTGGATCTTGTTAGGTGGCAGAAATATTTTAAAATGCAATTTCCGAAAATTTCCAAATTAAAGCTTCTTTAAATGCTCATTTTTGTTTATAAATAGCATTTACAACTCAACATTTATAAACATACTTCTTTGTAAAATCTTTTAAATTTAATACTCACTTTTTACTGTCCATGTGTTGTCTTGACACTATAATTTGTTTTCACATGAATCCAGTGGTCTGAATTTATTGATTGTGTCTGTTACTTTCAGAGTTAGTATTACATAGTCATTCCTGACATTCATTTGTGACTTTATTACTTCTTTATTAGCCTACTCCTTCCTTTAAAATAAAGTATGGGAGTGTCAATTCTGCATGCTGGCATCATTGTAAAGAACGTGCTTTTTCTGTGCTCTCTAGATATTTAACTGAATTCCCTAGTATTTTGTTAGGTTTGGAAAATTGATCTTAGTCAGTGTTATAGCCCTTTGTAAGATAACACTAGAACCTGAGAACGTTGTCCTACTTTCTTTGAATGAAGTAAATTCTCATTGATTTAAGTAACTTAAAGCAGGATGGGTTTGACTACACTGGATGTATTTTTTTTTTTTTTTTATGATCTACATTCTTATTTGGCTAGGTATTTTTCAGTGTTTCTGTGGGTTGAGATTATACAGGCAATATTTTGAGTTTACTGATGATTTTTATTATCTTAAGATGATCAGAGAATAGTTTGACTCCTTTGAAAGTCATTGTTTAAAGAAATATAAATACGAATTTGTAATAAACTGAGCAGCCAGGGAATCACTGGTAATTCTTCATCATCTTACAGGTGAAAGATAAGAGAATGATGACCCACTTTCAGAAGTGTTGACAAAACTCTGGGTTGTTTGTATTTAAAGTGCTACATCTTTAAGAATTTTTTTTTATGGATACCTTTTTAAAGTGGTGTGTGCATGCCGTGTAAACTCACAGCAGGATGTGCAGTTTTGCAGATACATTCTATTCCTCACCTTGTTTGCACTGAATTTGCACTGTTTGCACTGAAGACTATTAGATGATAAGTAAGCTCTTAAGCAGAACTTGGTATTTTTGACATCTTGTCTTTCCTTTCTGTTTAAGTCCTGTAAAATAACAAAGAAACAAACAAACAAAATATGTTTGGGGAATCTGCCGCTACAGGCATGTATTAAGTTCTGGTAGTGTTGAATCAGGGGTTTGCTGTAGAACTGTGTCCTGAGTTCCAGTGTTTGGGAAGGTTTGCTTTTCTTTAATAAAAAAAGTGCTAGTCTATGGGATTGTAAAGAAAAAAAAGTGAATGAATTGTGAAATAATAGAAACATCTTTGAGTTTGTAAGCAGCCCAAAATTTGAAGTGTGATTTCAAGTGTATGAATTGCCCTGTTTTCATGAGCTATTTTAATTTCTGAAATGTAAAAGAGACAAGAAAAGGCAATACAGACATTTCCATGCCAGATGCTTTAGCAGAAACATCCAGTCAAGGTAATTCTAAACCTAGCTGTCATCTACTGGCTGTCATATTTGTTGCTTTATAGTGCTTTTTTGGTATGCAAAAAATGTTGGAGTATAGAAAATCAGAACTATATATTCAGTGCTCGTTTGAATACTTAAAGTGACTGTTTGGATTGGCTCCAGGTAAGATGGCCCCTTTCTGTGCAAGATGGAGTTTCCTTGAAGGAAGGGTATTTTGTTGAGGCCATGTGTGTGCTTTATTGTTTCCTTAACAAAAGCATAAAGGGTGGGACAGCTTCTGTTGTTTGCTCTCAGTTCTCTATCATGGCTTACTTCTGTAGAGAATACATTCACTAATTAGCGAGCTTAATTTCTATACTTTTCCTAAAAATGGCTACAGATTAGTATTGGTAAGTTCGTTCAACTGCTGGCGAGTAGGTGGAAGTCCTGTACTAGGACCTTCTGCCCTTCTCAGTCTGCACCCCCCATTGACCTCGAAGCTGCCCTGTCCTTTAACGCTGTTGTGCCAGACGTGTGTAGGCAGTGTGGATGACTTCTGCTCATTGCGGAGAGCCACACTATGGTGTGTTACATAATTTGTAAATCTTTCTGGATCATCTAGATGGTTGGAGAAATGAATATCAGAGGAGTGATGTGATACCTATGTTACATGAATTTAAAGATTTAAGGGACTTTAAGCATTGTCTGTATCTTTACAGGAAGTTCTAGTTTGCAAGGCTGGAAGCTTCCTGCAAGCACTTTATCTTCAGTCTTTACTTCTTTCCTGCTCTTGCTTTTCCTTCTCCTCCCATATTCTTTATTCTGAATTTATTTTTGTTTATCAGTGATATGCAAAAGAATCTTTCTCCTAGCATCCATCTCTTATCCGCAGTGAATTAGGCAGGACTAATCCAACACTGCAGTGAAGAGTCTGAGGGGAAAGGGAAGGTGTAACTGGAAATTTGTATTTGCTTTCTTACTTTTCATGTAAGTTGTGGTCGTATGAGTTACTCTGTGGGACTAGTTATATATTGTAGACAATTTGCGTCACCTGTGATCTCCCGAAGTATCTATTCCCACCAAAACCCCCCAAGCTCAACTGTTCTGTAAATGAAGAAATTGATACCACTGACAAAATGATCACCTAAGCATTCCAGAGTGACTTTAAAAATAATAATTCGAAAGACCCATCTGCTCTCTCAACAGTGCTTCAAGGCAATACAGTTTTAATCTGCTTCAGAATGCATTGTGCATCTTGCCAATAAAAATTTGTGTAAAAGGAATACTCCAGACTAAAATGTGGCATTTATTTTATTTATCAGTGCCTGTATATATCCTTTTCCTCTGTACTTGAGGCTCAAGTCCTACTTTTTTGATTGGATGTTTTAGACGAGTTCTCAGAAAATCTCTTGTGTTAACAAGGCTTTGATTTCATTGCCTTTGGTTGTTGCGAACCATGAAATACGATCACCTATTTCTATTCCACCTTCAGGCATGGTACGAAGAAAGGGGTTTATCTTCATGTTTCCATATATCCATCCTGTTCAGAAGGGGCCTGGAATCTGATTAGTGTATCTTCTTATGCAGGCATTAAAATATACATGAACATCATCTTAGTTGTGACTTAAATATTATCTTGAAGAAGTAGGAAACCAGGTTTATACAATTGGGTCTTATCTGACAACTGTTGCCCTTTACCTGCTTCCATCCTGTTGGCCATTTTCAACTGAATTTGAGGGGGGTAGAATTTCAAAGAATAATTAAACTGCCACTTATTTTATGAAAACTAGCAACTGGAAACGGAGGGGTGAAAACTACTGCCTATGTGTATGGCCAAACAGTTTCCATGGATGTAACTCCAGAAGAGATGAAGCCCTGTGCTGCCTCTTGCCTCTCAGGAAAGAAAATGGTCTTCATAAGTTCCACTCTACATGGAACAACATTGGTTTTCTAGTGCCTCCATGCCTTCATACTGTGGTTACTTCCCTGTTATTTTTACCTTTTATTTTTCACTAAGAGAGGAGGTATTTATATTATTAATGCCTGCCTTTCTTCTGAAAGCTTACTGTTAACTGTGAAAAGGTAAAGCATATTCTTATTTATGTAACTAGCCAGAGTTGTTTGCACTAACCTAAGACTTAGTAGCTAAAGTAAAAGAAGCATGTAGTCAGATGCAGAATAATGGGTTTGGCTGATTATAGATTACACTTAGTACAGGAGTTCCTTTAGTCCTAGGTAAATATTTAGCTGTCTACATTGTGGGCTTCAAGAATCTTCATGTGCAGCGTAGCTAGGGGCAATGTATGTAATTTTTTTCTTTTTAGAAGTAATGGGTAGAACTGTCTCATCTATGCACTAGTAAAGTGCATGAATTTTTTTGGACCAAAACACTGTAAAATCTGGACACATTTCACTGTGAAAAGCTTTCACTTGCCCCACACTATTTAGACAAATGGGGTAGGGGGAAGGCTGACCTCTTCCTATAGAAAGCAGATAGCTAGTAATACACTTTTGAACTGAAGCAGTTGACAGAACTCTTCAGCTGAGATGATTCATTGTACCGCAGTTTTGTCTTCTAGTATGAACATATTAGCAAGCCGTCCGTCGAAGATTAGCCTCTGTTGCTCTAGATTTTGTGTAAACCTAGCATAATATATGGTCTCAAAGAATGAACAATTTAAATTAAGAGCAAAAACAAAAATGCAATGTATAACATCAAAGCGGGTAATTTAATATGCTAAGATCTAAAATAGTAAGAGACAGCAATCCTATCTACTCATCCAGGCTTTCTTCTAATGGAAATGTTTCTTAGTGTTTGCCTTTTAATCTCTTTTGAAAAGGAGACTGTTTTCCAAAACTTTTTTCAGTTTAACCTCTTTCATTTTTAATTATCCAATCTAAATGCTTTTTCTGCAAATCTTGCTAGAGTGTGTGTGTTTCAAATTTCTATAATTTCCTTCTTAAGTTCAGTATATTTACTTTTGCAGATGATTTTTGGACTCTAGGTTGACAGAGCAGGAGGTATCTGTGGCTTGGGTTTTTTCTCCTGCCAGTTTATGGATAAATTATTTATTTCATTACTAGGGGGAGAAGAAATGGAATACTCTGGAATAGATTTTTTTCTGTGTATCTTTTTAGAGCTCCTTAACGACACTTCTGAAAAACATATTGATTTCATCTTTCACTGTTTTTCCAGTGTCTTTACAAGCCATAATCGGCTTTACACTTCAAATTTAATATCTGGTTATTACCAAAGCAGATGACATATAAGAATAAGGATCAAAATTTCAAAGCTTAAAAGTTTTTTATTTGGATAACTTAATTTAAAAAAATCCTACATGTTGCAGATGCAGAGCATATTTAAGTGAGCAAGTTTTTAAGATGCATCTCTGAAAGGATCTGTTATTAAAGGTGTTATGAGAGGCCACAAATGGTGATGGATGATTCATGTTGTCTGTAATGTAAAGAACCATCAGCCTTTACATTTCTCAGAGCAACATGATCTTAAGGTTGTGTCAAATATTCATTTCCAATTTCTTTGATGAATGTCAATTATATATAGATGCTGTAGTGATAGTATCTTAAAGGGTCAATTCAGAATTTTTGCAGGATTTTGAAAGGGAGAAATCTGTGTTTTTAGACAAAAACTATGAATATCACTGTCAGTTACTGTATTACCATCTTGTTTGTTAATCAGTTTGAATGCAATCACAGTAGTTGTTTTGTCTTCTCTTTGGGAGACAGGTGGCATAAGACCTCCTGATTTTAGTAGCAACCACTGTTGGTTTTTTCCTCTTTCTTTTACAAGAAGTTTCCTCAGTGCAGTTTTGAGTCAGGCTGTGGAAAACATGTATTTTCTGCAGTTGTTGTTTTGTCAAGTAGTATGCCATTGTTAATATAGGGAATGCAACTTGAGAGAGTGTTTTAAGAATTTTGTAATTATGTTTAGAATACATGGGCATAGGAAAAATATATTAGGTTATGAATCTGCAAATGATAGAATTAGCTTTTTTCTCTGGCAAAAAAGGGAGTAACTAGCTCCTTTATACTTGGGAGAGGGATGGAGGGAGAAGCAGGATGGGAAATAAAGATTTTCACAGGAAGTTAGAATTAATATGCTTCTCTACTGTAAATCACACTATAGCTTATTTCCTGGTATAGCACACATTTTTTCAGAAACGTGTTTGAGATTTGATGACAAAAGTGGGATGCTCACTGAAAATGTGGAGGTAAATGTACTCTCATTTCTTTTAGATTACTTTGTTCTGCTTATAAAATGATTGTTTCAGACTCAATACAGTTTTGCCCATTCTTGATTCAAGAATACATGCTGAGGTGTATCATCTGTTAGCAGAAGGAATTATTATAGTATAGCATATGTATTGTGAAACGGTGTATATGGCAGGTGACTCGAGAATGAAACATATTTTGGTCTATGGATAGTGAGTAAAAGCATTTTTCTGGAGAACTGATATTTGGGTCTTGCATTGCAGATGTTCCCATGTATATTTTCAATATCTTGTTAATTGTTTTATGGCTCTGTTAATTAGAAAAATGAAAATTATTAATTCTAAACCACAATTTTATCCTGCTCTTGTTTCTTTGCAACTCAAAATACTTAATCAATGCTTGCATTCTTACGGGAATAATATAAGCAGGTGAAAATTTGAGTCACCAATTCAGAATATAGACTGCTTTAAAGGTATCAGATTCTTTACATTGATCTTTAGAAATGATGTTCTGAAACTTGCCTGTTAGTACTGTATAACTGGGGAAATTATAACATTGCGATTCACGGTTAGTTTCATAGTAAATTTGCTCTTAGCAAAGTGGCAAAGTCTATAAGAGTAAAAAGGCAAGGAAACACAAGAGTATTCAGCTCTCAAACATCAATGATGTCAGATGGGATGGAGCCTTTTGAGGGATTTGCTCTGTACTTTCCATATGTTTCTCTTAACTTGCAAAAATATGATCCAAGTAAAAATGCACAAAATTAAACTCTAGAAAGTTATGGAAATTGTAATAGCCTATGTAAGTTAACAAACAGGAATTAAAAAAAAAAAAAAAACCTCCATGCAGCAGTGCTGCAGGAACCAAAGAAACAAAACTGTTTTGTTTAAATTGTGATCTGCTTTCCAGATGCTACCTTATCTCAAGAAGACCACAATATAATTAATACAGTCTTAGAACTTTGTTACTTTGTCTAGTTAACTGGAAAATATTTGATTATATTAATTGAAGATCAACTATATTTGCACTGTTGCCAAATAATACTTGACCAGTTTAAGAACAGGTCAGCTATCACAGAGAAGCATATACCAATTTATTCCACAGGTAATTATAGAATTAACTTGTTAACCTATTATTTTTTACACTTTTTAGTTTATTTTTTTTGTTTCTCATAATAGCTCTTGGCATTTCTTTTCTTGCCTTAGTGTGTGTTTATTGACTTTTTGCTTTTTGAAAATGATTTCTATACTCTAGGTACCTTTTTCCTAAGATGTCATCTCTTTTTTTTATCCATCACTTTTATCCAAACAGAAAAAAGATCCAGTCTATAGCCATATGAGTAAATTTTTATTTTATTTATAATCACTATTGCACTCAAAATTTGGAGTGTAATCAACTAGGCTTATTATGTATAAGAGACTTAAATCTGTGAACCACAGAATGAAAAGATTGTTATAAATGAGCATTTTGTAAGGAAAAAGCCAGCATTCTGCCTTATCTAAGCTATTATCCTGATTCTTCTTTGGTCACTAAATTCATCATAAATCGCTACTGTGCAGCCATGGAAAATGGAATATTTCTCTTCACAATTTCTTGAAAACTGAGAAAATATTTTTCTCACTTTTATTCCCTTTCCATTCAAAATTGCTTCACTAGTGCATATGGCATGTGGCCTTGATGCAAAAAGGATGATGTTGATGTTGACTTAACCTCTTAGCTTTCTATTAGCTGAGTATTGTGGGGTATCTGTTGCTTTCTCCACTTCAAAAATCTTCTCCTTTGAGGAATGCCACTGTCTGTCTCTGTTGCCTTTATAATGTTGTTGTAAGTAAATGAGTGAAATTGTCAAATATTTGTCCTTCACGGTTGCCCAAAGAGTTTTGAGTAGCATCAATGAAAATGAAACACTAATTATTATTCATTGTGCTACAAATTGGCAAAGCTCTCCTAAGCAACAGCTGTTTTTATACCTGAAGCCCTAAGTAGTCTTGGTTATTTTTGCAACAGTGTATCTAGAATTAGTGGCTAGATATAAATACGCAATACTTGTATAGTTGTATATGTTTATATATAGGTGGTAGCATAATTTCTAAAGAGTTATTTTAGAACACTTTTCTAAAGTGCTTTCTTTAGATAAGCAATTTTACACAATTAGTAGTAGTAGTTTTAAAAACTATGCCCCTCAAATTCTTTGATTTTTATCTTTTAATGACTCTTACATTATGTAAAATATTGTTTATAGTTCTAGATGTAGTATTTCTCATAATGCTTTTTTTTGTATTCTGCTTTTCTCCAACAGGAAGGAACTTGAGACCTTCAAAGGTAAATTCTATTTTTAATTTTCTACTTGAATATTTAGAAGAGTTACAGTAATTCTTGTATTAAGTGAAACTAGTATAAATCCATTCCAGTTCTACATTTGATAGTGGTCATTTTATGTCAGATCCAGCAGCCTATTTCTTTGTCAGTTTACCTGTTCTTGCTACTGGTTTCTTTGGGAGAGTTGTAAGTGTAAGAGGAACACAGATGGTACTGTCCTTTCAGCTAGGTTTCAAAGATTCTTTATCTAATTTAAGTCTTTCCCTCTGTTTGGTTTTAGAAGTTAAAAACTTCATGTCTTCAACTAGTTACTGTCTTTTCTAACATGAATGATTTTTTGATGTGTGTCGCAGACTGTTATTTGTTAGACTTTTGTCTGGCTGTTTCTAGGAAATTTTCACGGTGTTATGTCATATCAGACAAATGTAATTTTTGAAGCTGAACTTGTTGGATATAGGTTATGAGATGCATATATATATGTGTGTATATGCATATGTCCTAAATAATATGCAATGGCTAGGAATTCTGTCATGTTTTATTGCTTTGTCACTGTAGTGTGTAGATGGAACATATATATTACTATTTTCAGTAAATCATGAATTCAGGCTTACTTTACTTACTAATGTTAATGTTTGATCAGCTCAAGAATTGCTATTATTTTTTGCTTTGAATAAGGTGTGACTGTGGCTTTGTGAATAGTATTTATTTATGAGAGGAAAGTCAAGTACATTGACTAGTGCCAATTAATTGTGTCTCAGAAATTTCCAGCTCTTCTTTCAGTTTCATCAACTGCATTCCTCTTCGCCTTTTCAGTTCTTTATCTTATCTCACCCTTATATAATGCTAAAAAGGAAAATAATAAAGCTAACATTAAGAGACAAGCAAAACAGATTATGTAAAATGTCACTTTATCTGTAGCTTACCCTAACGACTCCTTTTCTCATTGATTTGACAGCTTTCAACACAGAATAACTCAATGGAAAACCAAAGATAATGTTAAGCTCATTCTGTTCCATGGCAAGGCAGTAACTTTGTAGTACCTGATGCATGTAAGGACAGTGAGCCAGTTTTTTGTTTGTATTGATTAGGGTTTTTAAGTGATTTTGTGGAAGTCAGGAGGATGATTTCCAAAGTTATTTCTCTCTTTGTCTTTCTTTTTTCCCACAGAGACAGCGACTTTTTGTAACGGTAGATGTCAGAAGTATGTTACAAAGACAAATTAATGCAGGAGGAAGGCAGTAGCTATGTTTTTGCCTTGAAATTTATACCCAACTAAGTAACTGGCTCTGTAATGGATATAGTTGCATATAGATTTCCAATATGAGTCATGAATGCTTATCTTGGGTATTTGAACTAGTTTTCCAAAATATAATAGTGAAGTTTAGCTGGGATAATATAAAACTGTTATGATAGTATAATCACAGCCAAGAGGACATTTTTAGTGCGCTCCAAAGAGGAGAAAAATGCAAACGGATAGCAAGAAGAAAGCTGAAGTCTTTGTTTCTGTCTTTACTGAAAAGTCAACAGCAGTCAGTGGCTAATACAGTTAATATCAAGGGCAAACGAGTAGGATCTCATGCTATGACAAGGGAAGACCAGGCTAGAGGATATTCTAAGTCTGGTTTTAAATCAACTGATAAAATTTATTCTAGGATACTCCATAAATTGGTGAAAGTTATGGAAGGCTGGAAAAGCACCAACACAGTGATAGATCTTTAAAAATGGGAATTAAACATCAGATAGCCTAATTCCAATTTTTTTCCCGAGGCATTGAACTAATAGAAAAGCTTGCACCTGGCAGAAAAGAAAGGAGTAAAAGCTAACAAACTTTCAAGAGCAATCATGTCAAACAGGTCTAAATGGATGGTGAAATAGAGGTGCTCATTAGATTGGCTTAAGCCAGTCTTTTTCCAGCCTTCTGAAGCTTCAGCCAGTTTCTGAGTACCCAAGGATGAATTTCTTCAGCTGACTTGAAACAAGAGAGGAAGAGCTTTCTGATCATGAGGGGTTCATGACTACAGGGTGACAGATGTTTCACTTCTACAGCAGCAGCCTCGCCTAGTCTAACTGGTAGCTCCTTCTTGCATATTTCTGCTTTAAGCTACTTCTAAAGCTCACTGGATTTGTACAGAAAGCTCTTCACTCTTCTGATATTTGTTTTTTGTTGATTTACAATGCTGAAATGGCTCAGTACAGGGCCAAAGAAGTTCCAGAGCTGATGCAGAAGAAGGAGAAGGAAAAGCCAGCTGTGAGGCCAGGATATTGCTTTTAGACTGTGCTTCCATGGTACCCTAAGTTACCAGTGTAACACAGTCATTAAAAAGCACATACTTCTGGTAGTACATCACCTGATATATTTTCTGGTTGAGATGAGGAGGTATTAGTACCATTAGGTAAAGCATTGGTAAGATCCTATCTGAAATACTGCATATAATTCTGGTTTACTATATTCAAGAAAGGTTGGATCCAACTGGAATAGGCTAATTAAGGAATGATGGGGTAGATGGTTGTCTTTTCATCTTATATTGCAAGTATACACTAAAAACTCGACTAATTCACCCTTGCATAATTGCCTGGAGTGAAAAGTTTATAGTTTGTAAAATACCCAAAGTAGGGGCCAGGAAAGAAGAATAACTGCTTAAAGTAAGAGGCAGGGGAGAAGAAAGTGATACTGTACCTGGTACAAACTATATATGAGGACTTTTAAGCTGAATTTCAGAAGAATGGCTCTAATTATCAGAGCCCAGAGGTTCTGAAGTAACCTTTCAATGTGTCTCTTGCTCTTGCTTCTAATTGATTTTAACCTGGAGCTTAAGAGATTTATGAGAAAGATAAAGTGGAGTGACTTGCTTTCATTAGTAAGGGAATGGACTCTCTGAACATAGATCTCTTTCAGCTGTGTGCTGAAAAAAAATCAAAAAAGTTAAAAACAAGATAGAATAGAAAAGAATAGCAACATAACAGAATGTTATAGAAAAGCTGGTAAAAAAAGATGATGAGACTACTGAATGTAATTCAGTTAAATATCTGAGTCTGCTGAGGTTTTTTGACACTTAAAGGGAAAGGAACCTGATGCACTGAGGTTGGAAGAGAGAAGGCTAGAGAGGTTTGTTAAACTCTAGTTCCCTTCCCTCCTCAAACAAAGAGGACCAACATGAAAGCAGTTTATTTGGCTGATGTGAATCCTGCCTGCTCACATCCAATCTGGAAATAATGTTTCTTTTGGGGAGGATTTTGTTTCTGAGTTGATGTATAGCAGTCATCCTTAAGTAAAATATGTCTCCTACCTTTATATACACTTACATCTTTCAATACACATGCAGTTAAAACCATTGTACGTTAACTTGTGGTTTAATGAAAAAGAATAGAAATGCCAGTTTTGATAATAGTAACTTGTTATTTGTAAATGTTAATACCCATGATGCTAAAAGGTTTTGTCTTCCAGAGTAAGGATGGTAGAGTTTTTATGGCAAAATGTTTCGTAAATATAAATTCATTCACCTGAAGCTGCAGAAATTGAAGTATCCATAAAAACATTCCTTAGATACTTTGCTAGAGGGGGAAAATGTGAGTTGTATGCATGTTTTTTCAGTGTCTAAACTGAACTCTTACATGCATCAGTGGTATGTTTTCATGCCTTGTTCAGGATAGAAAGTTTCACTGGAATTTAGAAGCTGAATGATGTAGTCAGAGGGTCAAAACAGCACAGCGCTGGAAACCTGGATTCGGTGAGGTGTCCCAACAAATTCACAACAAATACAGAAAAAAATACTAGTTGTATATTGGCATAAGCTATGAGAATTCAGGCGCAGCTCACAGGGCAGATGGACAGTCCCTCAGATCTGTTTTAAAACTGTACCTCTCTAGAGCTTTATGTATGTGTGTATAAATATAAATGCACACACACAGAGGTAGTCTGTATGGGACCACTGTAAACCCATGAATCTACAAATGTAGAGCCTTATAAACAGTTTAAAATGCCCTTATATTTATAATATTTATTAAAGACTTGATTTAATAATAATAAAAACTCTTCCTTCACATAACCAAGATACAGAATTATTTCTGTTTCATTTAGATTTTCCTTATTTTTAGATATTAGAATCTTGTGTAAGCATGTATTTGTTTTTAGTACTTGATGGATTGTTTCTCTTCAATGAGTTCAAAAAGGGTGTATATCATTTTCATTTTTACAGATGGGAAACCAGAAATTAAACAGCAAATATGTGGTGTTTTTCAGTCATGGGCTTGGGTTGGAAATATGTAAAACAGTCCATCTTCTCTTGTTTTCTATTGATGCTGGGAATCTAGTGCAGTCATGACTGTCCTGAGGTTTGAAAGCTTTCTACAATTTTTCTAGAGACATTGCACAATGTTTTTATAGTTAACCTTTCTTCTGTCCCAGTGCAGCAAGGCCTATACATATTTGTATCTGAACTTTAATTTCCTGGGTTTTACCATTCCCTTCTCCAAGAGTATGCAATATTTGGAGCAGTCTGTTGCCTCCATCCCTTCATTCTCTCTCTTTTTTTTTTCTATTTTTTTGGAATTTCCTCCCTTTGACAGTGTGGTGAACGGATCTTTCTTTCAGTCTAGGGATCCTCTTTATCATGTTGTGTTCTGATGGCTGTCAAAATAACAACTTTTTCCTGTTCTTTTATACCGTCTTTCAGATGCATGGGTGATATGCAATGGAGATGTTTACAGTTCGTGGCTGATATGTTTTATACATTCAATGATGCAGCTGTTCTAGAAGTTAAGCCATAGTTTTAAGCACATGATCTTGTATATTTTTTTCTGAGAAAGAACAGTTGACATTGTGGTAGGAAATCATACCAGCCATACAGTCTGTTAACTGCTTTGATGGAAATGTAAAAGTAGAGATTGTAATACCTAAGTGGGGAACACATCACCCCAAAGCCTGTCACATTATGAACATTGAACGTTTCAATTTCAATGTGAAGAATTTTTATTGACAAAATGAATGATTATGAAACTTAAGTCAATTAAACCCATGATAAATTGTATTTATAATCATGTCAGTTAATAATAAGGGTTCTAACTTAATGTTGTATTTTGTGATTTTGCATTTCAGTTACTCATTTGAAGTGTGTATGTGGGGGTGTCCTTGGTTGTTGGGTACCTTGTCTACAACATGCTGCATCAGACAGGCAATCTCTCTGCCACTAGTGCTTTTGGAGTATTTTCTGATTGTTTGAAAATATAATTAGGTAATCACAATCAAGCATTGCAATATTTGAACCTTGCAGCAGAGATGTAAAAAAAGATAACTCTTATTTTGGCATACCAGAAAATGGTAAACAATTGCTTAACTCTATTGCCAAAAAACTAAGATGGAGTTAAAATTTCAAGGATACTCAGGTTTCAGATTTTTTTTCCATTACTTTACTGTGAGTTGAAAATGTTCTGGTAGATATCTAGATAATACTGTGTGTTACCAGCTTCTTTCCCTTCCCGTCAAGCCTATGGGAGGAGAACCTTGCAAACTTGAGTGCCTTGTACCTTGTATTGTCCATGGCAAGTATGGGCCAGTACTTCTATTGAGGATTGCTACTCCCTTGACAATGGCATGATTTGAAACTTGGTCACTAACAGACAACCCTTGGGTGAAAGGCAAATGAGTTTATCTACTTAAGCCTTTCATTAGAGTGTAATACATTAAGACAGATGGAAAAGAAAAACAATAAAGTATGTCTACAGCTACCATGAATTGGATTTTAATTCTGTGTTTTCAAGTTTGCGGACTCTTGCATCCGTTTAATTCTCAGGACACTTCTTTAAACTTTCTAGATCTGAATTCTCTTTACTTGTAAGTTCTCTCCTCTTATTTTGCCTTCTTATTTTGCCTTCCTTGAAATGGGTATGGACTTCAGCTCAAACCTTTTCTTAAAAAGGTCCTTTTAAATAGAGAAATTTAAGGAAGGTTCACTCTTGGTCTTTCAGTGATTTCCATCCTGCCTAGTAGATAGCTGAGTCCTTATCCAGCTGGCTGGATATCACCAGCACTGCGATGTAAAAGTTCTGCAGCCGTACCTCCTCCTAGCCCACAGACGGGTGGTGCTTTGTTGCACACATCTGATTTTATTTGGCTGAATTATGACCCTTTATGACATAACTGTAGAACTTATTCCGTGTATGAACACACACCCAAGTACAGTGAAAGTCTTAATTTTCCTGTCCTGATAGAGACTGCATATGACAGTATATAAAGGTGATTGCTTGACTTTGCTAACCCCCTAAATATGACTTCTTGAATTGGCAGCGCTGCCTTGTTTTGAACAGTAGGTGTAGCTGAAAACTTACTAGCTGCCTTTGACAAAGACAAAACATTTGCCGGATTAAATGTTATGACTGGGATGAAGCAAACTACAATAGATAAGTATGCATTTATTTTGAGGACCATGCAGATAACTAGAAATAAATTTATTACCTAACAGGTTAATGTCTAGAAGTGTCAAGTCTTCAGTATAGACAATATTTTCAATAGAAATAGATTTTGCATTTCAATGGGAGAAAATAAAGTTCAGGCTGTTTTTTTAGTGTACCTAAATTGTAGCTGTAGCTTTTTTTTTTTTTTTTTCAGTTTGTCTTGAATCATTACATCAGAACGCTATTTCACATTATGCTTTGTCAAAGAGGGGCTGCACTGTCAGGTGGATTAATAATCAGATATTACTGAAAATTATTTCCCCCCTTCTCCCACTTTTGGTAAGTTTTCAACTGGTGGGAGAAAAACAGGTTCTCCTTTATGATGGCAACAGAGCTTTGCATGGGCCTTAATTGATCATAACGGGGCATCCATTGCCTAAGGCTGTTATATACAGTGTAAGCCGGTCTGAACTTTCAAAGCTGTAAATTTAGGGTTGAGTTTCAAAAGGAAGTCTAATGCTTAGAAAAGGATGCTATAGAGCTCTTGGAATATAATGCACAGAATGCTGATGTTCCAGATACTTGAGAAACCTTGTCTTTATAATGTTTTTATTCTAATTCCGCTGGGGGGGGGGGGGGAGAGGGAGGAGGGGTTAACTTTGCTTCATTAATCTGTATTTTTAGAGAATCTTGTTTTCTTATATGGCACTGTTGTGCTCATTTGTCCTGTCTTATGCTGCTTTGCATTCTGGGGGAGCTAGTTTATTCTCCCAAGAAAATTCAACTTTGAAATAGTTGTGTGTGTTGTTTTGTTTTTTTTTCTGGTCGATGCATTTATTTGGCTTTCTTTGTATTCTTGCATCAGACTTTTTATGAGTTTTAGTGTTATACTAAATCAAAAGCTCTTTTAGGGGTCAGCTGTATCACAACAATTTTGAGATGAAAGCTGCAGCTAAAAATAAGATGGTTCATGGATACGCATATACAGCTCAAGTTGGCAGAATTTGGCCCTATGTTGGAGTTAGCCTTGCAGATTCCTGTTTTGTAAGGAGTGGAGGAGGCTCATATAACAATAGAGATTTTCTGTGACTATTGTCAGGGTGAATGGCTAACTGTGTAGATAATAGAAAAATTTCATGGGAATGTAAGTCGTGTCATACTCAGTTTATGTAGAAAATAAAACATTTAAAGCATTGTAGACAATTAAAATATTACACTTCATATAACTGATTTGGAAAACAATAGAAACCCTTTATGTCTGCAGCTCTGACTTGAGTTCATCCTTTAATTACTGAAGTCCAAACTGAAGGCGGGATTATCTTTTTCTTTTTTTTTTAATCTTTCCCGTAAGTATTTTTGTTATTTGCAGCCCTGAAATAAAACTGAGTTTCACAGGCCCATACGTTCCCACTAATTTTTCCTTTAATGATGATGATTTGAGAAATATTTGTGTAATTCCATTGCCCATAATCTGTTTTGGTTTTTTCACATTATCATCAAGAAGCTTTTTAAAATGTGATATTTTAAATAAAAAGGAAGGCAGTTGTTATGGCTGTCATGTTTTCTGGCAGCACTGGCTATCCTATTCCTCTTAACCAGAAGTAGTAATGCATGCCAGTATTCCAGATTTTGAGCAGTCTCTTACAATTTTTGAAATGTAAATGCAATATTGTTTAACTGTAGCATTACCAAAACCAAAGATTCAAAGTAATAAGCTGTTTCTGCATTTAAAAAATGCATAAACATTATCTGAAATTTTAATGAAAATACAGTCTGGTAGCCTGGATATGTGATACAAAAAGATTCAGTTTTCAGTTGGGAAGATTGCTCTTAATTTAATTAAAAATCACATTTAACATTTTTAGTATTTTATATGTGAAACAAGAATAGTATGTAATTTATGGGGTATCTGAGCTAAGCCATGTTAAGGAAAAATATTTTGAGAGGATAGCCTTATAGACATTGCCTAATAAAAAACAAAAAATTCAGAACCCTTCCTTACCTCTGCCTTGTTTGTGAATGATGGTCTAATGATTACATCTCTGCATCAAATAAATACATGCTGTAAATGCATGTCATCACATTATAACCCCCGGAAGGTTTCCCTCCCTGTACCACCCCTTTATGTAACTGCAGGTGGTATATTCCCAAATACATGCGTGCATTCTGGTATACCACAGCTGCTGGGAGCTTGTGCTAGGGTTTTGGCAAGGCAGGGAGTTGAAGTATCAATGCATGTGCATCTGTGTATGAGTGACCCATTGAAAACCGGCAGCCGCAGTACTATTCCTTTGAAAAAGCAGGCTTCCAGCATCGGTCTTTGTTCTACATCAGTGAAGATGCACATCAGTGGAGCAGCTTGGTAACTGGAGGTTTCCCTTGGCCAGTCCTGTGTTTCTGTTTACTTGCTTATTTCCTGCTGCCATGTCATCTCCAGGAGCCACTGAGAATACTCAGAAGAATTCATGTAGGTGGAACTTTATTATGTTTATTTTTAGTCAGCTTCGTTTACTAACCTAATGGAAAATGAAATTAGATTAGTTAGTTAATTCTTCAATTACCACCATTGCCTGATTTGTAAAGGATGTGCTATGAATGAGAGGTTAAATATCAACTCGATTTAGTAAATTAGAGAGAAATAGTGACTTAATGTCTAATTTTGTCAGCGCTATTGTTTGTTGCTTTGCATTATTGCCAATGTAATATTAATTGAATTGAGCCTGTGTAAATAGGAGCTAGTAAAAGAATGCAAATACACAAATAGTTACCTTGCTAGCTAAAATTCAAGTAGACTTTTGTCTAAAGATGGGCTGGTATTAGAGGATGAGGGGAGAGGAAGAATTATTATCTGAAGATAAAAACTGAGTGCTAAAAATAAAAGCAGTGAATTCTTTAGGATAGATGCAGTGATGCTAATTCTTAGCTTTCCTCAGATAAAACACATTTTTAAAATGAAGCATTAGTGTTTTTTACATTAATGTGAGCACTTTGTGTCATACAAAGTAACATTTTTAATAATGTAATAACATTTTAATGCTGTTGATTTGTAAGTGATGTTTAGAACTGCGTATTAATTGAAATCAAAATAAGATTTGGATTTCTACTCTTATTCTTTTTATATGTTGCTTTATATAACCACTGAAAGAGTTTTCTCTTGTTACCATTCATGTGGGGTTTTTTTTCCAGTTGATGTCTAGGACCAAAAGATAACAGTAAATTGTACTATTGTATTATTTTAATCACCTGTTGGAGTATGCCCTTATCAGGGCCCTATCTATGGGTTGTAATTCTGTCTGCTAAATTTGATATTCACGTTGAATAAATAACGTATAGTAAAGTTAAGTACTTTATATAAAATACTTTGTTTTAATGAGTTCATCTGGTATGGGAAAACTCTTTACATTTGTATTGACTTCAAATACTTTATTTATCAAAATAGTTGTTTTCCATAAATTTAGACATTCAGTAAACAGCTGACTGTTTACTTAAAGACTGCAAAATTTATCCTCTGTGCTGCTAAATGTGGTGTGACTGCTTTGCACTCAGAAGTCAGTTTAGCAAAGACTATATACTACAGGTATAATCCATTTTGTAATCCCTCGCTTCTTCATACATCTTGACAGAAGTTGTCTATTTTTTTGTCTGTTTTGTTAAATTGTAATGGAAGTATGATGAATTGTTGGGGGCTTGGGGGAGACAGGCTGTGAATTGTTGGTTTGGGGTTTTTTTTTGTTTTTTTTTCTGGTTTGTAATCAGAGATCCTCGACTGTAGAACAGCTATTTTGTGTCTATGTGGAGAAAAAGCCTGAAACTAAATTATGCTTCTGTAAGGATTAGAATATGGAATTGCAGGGTGTTTCCGGAAAGTCTTTAGCATTATCAGTCCTCCCACTACTGCTGGAAAGAGGTAGCAGTAAGTAGAAGCTTTAGTATCAGCATTAATTTTGGAAAGGTTAACATCTCTATCTATGGTAACCAGGATTATTCTCACAGCATTTTTCTCACATTTTCTCCTATAGCCTGGTGGCAGAAAAAAGTAATGCAAAACTGAAGAGAGCCTGTTATATTTTTATCATAATCTGTTTGCTCCCCATCTATGTAGGCTGAGGTTAATGAGAAATGAAGAAATGTTTATCCAAATACTTTTAGAAAAATTGCTTCTCTCTAAAAATTTGAGATGTAATACTTCTGGGGCACTGAAAGAAAGAGGGCCATAGGTTCTTGTGGCCTGTGAATGCATCTTGGTGCAAATAAATTTTCAATGTTTTTATAATGACAGTATTCTTTCTTTTGACTTACTTCTTCTAGTTTAGTGTGTGTTAGAAATGTAAATGTAGGTGCAGACATCCTGTCCATCTGATGCATAACTAAATAGATGTAACAGATTATATGCTTATTTGTGTAGTTGCACGTGGTACTATTTATAGTTGTACAGTAAAAATAATGTTATTCTAGTCCTTACCATGTACTGAAATAGTAGAGTTGTTTTAAAAATTGCAATAGAAATAATGTATTCCTTCTGTGTAGCAAGGCCTTAAATAAATCCCAATCCAACATTTCACAGCAGTCTATTAATAAACTACTTGTTCTGATCAGTTTTTAATTATGCAAATTGGAAGGGAAGAGGGCTGAGGTGTGTTTTTTGGACACAGAGGAATTCCAAATGTTTCTCCTTCTCCTTTTATTGAACAGGAGTAAATATGGATATTCTGGTAGACAACCCTGGCTGTTTTATTTACATGTGTTATGTATTATGCAGTCTGAATTTTTAACAAGGCATTAGAGCTGAAAAGGTGTACTAACGTAATTCTTTAATATTGTGGTTAATGTGACATTCTTTTATAATTTATTTGCTTTTACTAAACAGATGAAAGACTATTCTTTAGTAAAATGGTATTGAATAATTAAAACAATGAAAGACTTAGGGAGCTATTTAAAAAGTCAATAAAACATTTTTATATGTATGTAATATTTCTAAATAGCATATTTTTATTAAAGTGTGTAAGTTAAAGCTGAAAGAGGTTAAGAGGCAGTTTTGACTAACTGAACTCATTGTTTCATTTTTAATCACTTGGATTACTCTGTGGGTTAAGACGAAATGAAAATTTTGTGGAGATGTCACTCAGCCTTTTTTCCTTTTATGTAGAACTCAGATAATGCTATTTTGGCACTGCATAAATGAAACTTGATCAAAATGTAGTTGCCTGTGTCTCATTTTAAATAAGACAGAAATGATGCCGTTTATATGTATGTGTGTGTGTATATGTATGTATGTATATGTATATATATGGTTTTTTTTTCTGGTTTTATTAGATGGTTATGTAATCATGCCAGACCTAGTGCACAGACATTTCCTTGGGCTGAAGAGGGTTTTAACTTGCATCATAATCTTATTAGAAATTCTCATAGATTTCTCTCTTCTTTGGTTATCAAATATTAAAGTGAAAAAAACCACACTTAACTGAGAAGCCAACTAAAAATACATGAGGTTGCTTTCACAGTGTATCTTGTGTATTTACGTAGGAAGAAAATGGGACTGGTAGTACTTGATAAGCTTGTCTTTTGTGGCCCTCTAGCCATGTATGAACTGCAGTTTGCAGACCCCACCATCTTAAGCCTTAATCACAGATGTGATGTAACTTTTTAAAAATCAGTTTAAACATGAAAATAGAATTAGAATGGTGGGCTTCTTCCCCTATATTTTAAAGAGCTTTAATTTGTTGGCCTTTCCCTTGTGTAGCACAGCTGCTGGAACTTGCTGGAAAGCAGCGTCCTCATGAAGGACTTGCAGCTTCAGCCTCTTTTTCCCCAAATATAGGTAACTGAAGGAAACCTATCAATGCTAGGGTTTGGGTTTTGTATTTTCCCCATTTGCTTTTTGTTACACTTTTTGAGGGTTGTGCTGGTAAACATTTAAGATCAGGTTCTCATCACACCCAAAGTGTTTTGGATGCGAAGCTGTAGGAAAGCTGACAAGATAGGAAGCCCAGTCCCTGATTTCTAGCACATTTGAGGATTCATGAAACAGATACAAAAATTTCCATTAGTCATAGGCTGGGCAGAGGTCTGTTGCTCGCTCGCTCTCCCTCTCTCCCTCGAGTTCCGGTATAGCCTTGTCAGGGTGCCTAAATGATCTTTGTACCACTGAAGCTTATTCCTGCATATTGGTGATTACTCAGTCTAGTTCGCTTCAAATTCATGAAGAGAAGATGAATTTGGTATACTGAAGTCCACAGTGTGGTGTTTTTGTTTTGGGGGCTTTTCTACAGCATTGTGGATTGAGTCCACAACAGAAGACAAAACAGAAAAGCTTTTGTCTAACAAAGACAAAAAAGAAGAGGTAGATTTTTAGTCATATTTTGTAGAATTTGGAAACTTTGAACATTGCTGGGACAAAAAAAGCCAATCATTTTAGAAGAAAAGTTGTAAAATGCCAGCCTAAGTCTAAAGGTAATTCTAGTGCATTAATAAAAAAGCCATGGATAAATTTCAGAAAAGTCGGTATTCTGACTATGTATTCCTCTTCACGGTCCTTGAAAGCCGAAGTATCCAACTGGCAAGATAATCATAGCTGTGTAATAGCAAGCCATTTGCATTTTAATAAATTTTATTATTGGATTTTTTAAATTGATATTGTGAGTACTATGGCAGTCTTAACATATATAAGTATGTATATATAACATGTATACTGCTGCTCTTTTAATGATAAATAGACTCCAGTATGCTTCTGTAAGCATTCTTGCAGAATGCTTCTTATGCTTAAATAAGATACACATTATAAATATGATTCTCTAATATTAGCCTTAAAGAAGTACTTACTGATCTGGTTCAGTTTTAACTTGGAAAATTCTGTATCTTGTTTGGGCAGTAGCACAAATATAAAGGTCAAGTTTTGAGATAGGTGACTCTTAAAGCAGTAAGGAGGACAGGTGACTCAGTAATAGCAGTAAACTTGCAGGAAAAGAAAAATTACACTTTGTCCTTGTAATGATTAATCTATAAATAAGAGAAGCAGTAATAATTGTAATGCTAATCTTTCTTGATGTCATTGTTGGAAGAAAACCAGCGTAACTTTCTTAGTGTTTCTGATGATCTGCAGGGTTTGTAACATCATAGCGAAACTGGCAAAGAAGTAGTTGTGTTGGAAGAGGCGTTCTGCTTTGACTACTTATATTGGGCCAGTCTTTAAACTGCTGTGATAAATAGGGAGCTTGCTCTGGGAAAGAAGGCAGAGAATACTGAAAAGGGACATACTGGGATACAGAGTGTGGGTTTTAATAGATCTTTAGCAGTCAGTCTGGGGACTAATCTGATTTAATATTAGTGACTTAGGCAGAAATACTAGAAGTATATTGGTGAAATCTGTTGATGACAAATGGGGCATACTGTCAGTGCAGAAGAGACTGGTGACAGAGAACTTCAAAAGCTTGAAGGTGGAAGTAACAGAATAGAAATAAAATGCAGTAGTAAATTTTATTTGCAGAAGAATCAGTGAAGCCAAGTTTTCTGTGGGTTTGTTCTGTGGATCCTTGCTTTCCCCCCCCATGGTATTCTTAGTTTCTCCCCAGAGTACCCTTGTTTTCTTCCAGTGTTCCCTAATCCCCTTTCACCCTGCCCAAAATACTTAAATTTTCTCTTTTTGTCCTGTTGTCTGGGTAGCCATCAGTGTATGTGCAACTATTTTTGGAGTTAAATATGTGTCAGTTACTGTCTGGGAGTAGCCCAGCATTTGCTAGGTATGCCTGTGGAATGGATAAGGTCATCGTCTCCTTGCCTTTTCCTGATATGGCATCACTAATAGAGGGAGGAAACCTTCTACCTTGCTAGTAGTTTTCACAGAACTTGTAGGAATTTGGTATCTTTCAGTCCTCCATCTCCAGGACTATCTGGTTGAAAATGACTATTAGTGAGAAGGGTTGAATAGATCAACAGCAAAAGGCAACAGAAATCAGCCTAAGAAAATCCTAAAGAAAATTCCTAGGACTACCAGAGTAGATGCATAGATTTTGTACCCTGGTAATAATAGCAAACTCTACAAGTGACAGATTACTGAGTGGAAATATTTTAGGAAGAAAAAAATTCCCATGGTAAAGTTGCATTCAATAAATGAGCTACTGAGGTTAGTTCAGCTGTGGACAGAGTAAATAACATCCTGGGATGGATCAGTCATGAGATTTCTGGGGGACAGCTGCAAATGGGAGGAGGCGTGAAGAAATTATTGAATTATGAGAGGAGAGCTTATTTCACAAGGCTTTAGGAGTGTCTGTCTTGCTTTACTTGGGCCGGGGTAAGAGCCTTCTATCTGTAAACATATCAAAGGAATTAACATTAGGAAAAAGAGGAGAAATCCCTGAAGCACTGTGATGCTGGGGGGGGGGGTGTTAATTTTTTTTTTTTTTTTTTGCAGTAGTTAGTATGGCTCCAGCTAATTGTTAATTGTGTTAAACTGTTCTAGTGTTAATTCGGCAAAGAGGCTTTCTTAGATCCTAGAAGCACTGACAATGTTGTCTGCCTGTGTTGTGATACTGTTCATTCTTTTGTTATGTAGTGTCAGTTGTCTTGTCGTCTGTATTATTCTAGTCATCAGATTACTTGGAAGGAAGAACATGAGTATTTGAACAACTTTTACTGAAATCTGTTGGGCAGAAAAGCTCTTTTTGTAAGCTACTGTTTTTGTGAGTTTCTTGGAAATTTGCTGCTGCTCTTTTATCTGCAGAGGGCAAGAATTAATAGCTCTGTGGTGTAAATTTAGTCACTGATGACTAACCTGAAACTTTATTATATAAATGTCAATTTTGCCATATTCTGTTAATTAGATCACTGTCCCGATGATATCCTTACCCATCATTCTTGATTACTGTGTTGGTGCAGAAGGTAATATGGTATCTGACAGCTGTCAAAGGCTACTATAAAGAGTTCAGTATAAAGCCAGAAGATTTTATATAACCTTGCTCAAAAGGACAAGGCTGAGAAAAATGTGGGAAGGCTTTTCAATTTTATCATTGCCAGAAGACTTAAACCGCATCCCAAGTGCTAAACCCAAGTCAATTTGGATGCCTTCATAAATAACAAAAGCTCCAAGTATCATTTACTAACTTTTAAATGGTGTAGCCTCTAACTCAGTCTGGTCTTTTCTGTAATGAATATGTATTTTCAATAAGAAAGTCTGAGCATAGGGGACAGGATTAGGGACAGGATAAAATTTAATTAAAATAATAAAGGGATGTTTTATTTGTTTATTTCCCTGTTAAAAAAATTAAAACTTCCATTTTAAAAGATCTTTATTTGCTAGGTATGCCTATTTGCCATGGACAAAAATAGATTGTTTTACCCTTGGTTTTCAATACCGCATAATATGTGATGTTTTCTGGGGTTTATTTTTTGTTATGCTCTGTGGAAAGTTTTAGATAATTTATGTAAATGTGAATTTTATGCACATTGTAGCCCTGTTTTTAGAAATGTTTTCCTTTTTTCTTTAACTGCAAGTTGTCATTTCCTTCTGTACTTGTAAATAAAATGTTGGTGGACATCATTGCGATCTCTTATGTCATGACCTAAAAAGAAATCTAACAAAGCAGTTCCAGACTCTTCGTTCCAGAATCTTGGGTGACTGCCAGAACTTTGCATTAAAGCCCACAAGCAGTGGTACTATAAGAGTTTTTGCCTTAAAAGATAGGTGGAGTTATATGCAGATCACCGATCTAGCATCTCTAGCGGGATGGAGACAGATTTGCTCTGACAATATAATGCACTTTGCAAGCTTCTATTTTAAGAATTCATTGTACTGTGACTTCTTTAAGACTATATTGGACAAGTATTTTTGTTTCTCTCAGGAGTGTTATGCTCCAGAAGGTCCAGGTTCATATTGACATTGTTAAATTCTGCAAATCGAAAGCTTGTGCATGTGCCTAAAGAAGTATTTCTCATGAGATTTTTTTTTAACTGTAGCTGTTCAGCAACTTTGTATTGTTCTTTTTCTCCTGTTACCTCTTGAGGTAGGAGCAATGCAGTCTGCGTAACAACTGAGAAACTGCAGGACTTCCTAATTCGCCTAAGTCCTTACAAAAATCGTGGAGTGATGGGAAAATCTGAGCTTTGCATTTGTCTTCAGGATGAGTGTAGCATGAGCAGTTTAAGTGCAAATGACACTTCTGCATGCTGCCTCACAGATAAGCCTCCGCTCTGACCTCCAGGTCCCTTCCTGAGTGAGAAGGTAGTTCGGTTCCTGTGCTCTGACAGTTACTCTTTTTTTTTCTCCTAGCACTGGAAACAAAGATACCATTTTCAGTGATAGAGTGGTTGAGTAGCTGATGGTCTGGAAGGCAGGGAAAGAGTGGTATTAATTTGCCAAATCCAGTTTATTTAACCTTGGCCACTCAGTGGATGCTGCTTATGTTTCCAGTAGTGCTAATTAGACTAGCTGACTGCTTCCTTTTTCTCAAATCTGTTGCTTCTCTCTATAGGTGATAAGGGGGAAGGGAGGGGGGAAAGCTTTTCAATTACCTAGGACTTTTGAAGAATATTTAAAACCAAACTAAATGAAAAATGCCTTTCTATGCAGTGTCACTTTAAATGTGAGCAGAAGTCACTGTCTCCTGATCTGATCACAAGAGATATATTTTCAAATAGAGAATCTTCAGATACGGCCTATATTACAGTAGATTGATTCACTGTAAATATGCAGTTTTTCATTTTACCTGTGGCTTTAAGAATGGCGTTTCTTGTTTTAATTTCTAAATATATTACTATAAATGCATGGCTATAAATCTTTATCAGTATTTTTCTTCTGGTCCTTTTTCTAGGCTGAGAATCATCTTTCAGTTTATTATTTGGCAAACATTCAACTAGCATTAGAAAGAGCAGGCTATCAGTCTTTAATAGCTGCCAATATGATTACAATTTTCATTTTAAAATGGTTTATTGTAGCAGTATACAAGTATATCATTAGCTGACTTATTTTAAGTAAGTGGAAACTGCCACCTTGTGAACTTTTTCTGCAAAACGTAATTCATTCTAGCCTTCTAATACTTTATGGTGTTTATATGTGAAATTATACATTGAGTACAATACATTTGTACCTAAGTGCACACTTGCACATCAATCTTATATTTAGACTGACTTAGGGTCTGACTTATATTTTTTTATTTCAAACACCTTAATGCTGTACAAAAAATACCCTGTTAAAAGTGAATATAGACAAACTGGCATTTTACAGGGAGTCTGATAGCTTGGATTTTTGAATGTAAAGACAAAGTAATTAATATATAATGAAAATTTGTTATTAATCTTGTGTATATTTTATGGTTGATTGGGAAGAACTTTTTGCTTTTTTGGATAATGCACCAAATTTACCAAATTTATTTTGAAAATATAGTTTTTGGGTATTATCAAGTCTTAGTCCTATTTTCTTCCTTCTGGGCCAAAATTTCAGCATTTTATGATTGGATTTGTCCCTACATGATGCAGCCACTCTATGATGTTGATATTGTATTTACTGCATATATAAACACATGTATTGCTAAATAAACTTGTTTAATAAATAAGGAGAGCATGAAAATAGTTTAAAAGGAGTAATATCAGCAAGCACGTTTCAAATTAGGAGACTTTTTATCAAATGTCTACAGTTTTATAGAGCATGAAATGATAATAATGCTACTTTGATTCTGTACTTCAGGACTCATTAGCTTTGGCAAGTCACTATTACAAACAAATAGATCTGGTATTTGTAAGAGAATCACAATAGGTTGAAGTTCAGCACTTGCTGAATACCTTCTTGGTATATCATTTGTTCAAACCTGGAGATAATTTTTTTTCCCTTTTTTTCTTTATTTTTTTTTCCTGCTTCAAGCTCTCATGTGCAATTTTTAGTATATTTAAGAACTGATACTGAGCATGGTGCATGTACTAGATCCCTGGTTTGTTTTTCTTATAGCTGTGATGCTCTTCATGTTCAAAAGGCCTATTGTTAGCAAAGCCTTGGGATAGATCAGGTCATTTCTGTGTTAAAATATCGTGAGGATTTTGTTCTTTAACTGTCCTTCACTTGTCCCATCTTGCCTGCCTTGTTTTTGTTTTAAAAAGCATCTAAAGTCTGAGTATCGAAGTTCAGAACCCATAATGTTGTTTGTAACCCACTTCCATAGAATTTAGTCTTTTATTTCAAAAATAAATTTTGGTCTTTCCATACGAAATAAATTTTCCCTATGTGAAACCAGTGGAATCAAATGTATTATCTGCTGGAGCCTACAGAAAAACTGTAGCAGTGACTAAGAGATGAGAAGTATCTGCCTCAATCTCTGTTGAAAGATTAAATCCTAAACTTGTTAATTTTATTTCTCTTAGTATCAAGTAAAAATGACTGTTGGATGCCCAAAAAAGTAGGGGAACAAATCTCTTTGCATGCGGGATTTGGGTCCTTTTGGGGCTGACGAAGCAGATGTGTGGTGACGGGAAGAAAGGGAAGGAAACAGGGCAGATATAATGGTTGCCTGAAGGCATTGTTTTCCCATTGTGATGCTGAATGTGTTGATAAGGTATGAACAAATAATTCATATTTAATAAAAGCTGTATTGTGTTCTTAATTATAACCTCCTTTAAAATTAGTGAATGTTTAGCTTTTAATTGAGAGGCAACTATGCAAGCTTAGATATGACAGTAAGCAAAAATTGGCCACTAAACAGGATCAATACACCTCTACTTATAGTTTGTAGAGATACTTTTTATCTTTTACAGAGGGTGGAAATATTTAATGCTTTAAAAATCACCAGTTCCATTTTCTTTTTCAGAGTCACAGAGCAGTTTTGTGGGGCCTCTTTGAATGGTTACAGATATGTGTGGCTGTCTCCATTTTACAGCTGTGATTTTCATTGCTGTGGAATTGAGAAAAGCCACAAATCACCTAATACAAGAAGTAGTGTTTAGAGAAGTAAAGTAGTTGTTAAGCAACTTAACTTTTCCGGAAATCAACTACATATTTGCACTCTGCAGGAAATGCAAGTGCATTTTGTGGGTTTTAAGATATTCCTGAGTAATTACTGCTAAAATATTCTAAAGAATGAAATTTAAAATAAAATTAGTAGGACCTTATGCACATTCAAGAGGTAAGAAAAATATTATAAATTAAGTATTTGGTATGTTTAGTTGGCCTAAAGATGGAGATTTTTAAACTACTTACAAAGATCCGAAGTTGATTGATACAGATGTCAGGGGAATGAATTCTGCATTTTAATCTGTATTGCAGCACAAATGCAAATGCGAGCTTGCTGCCTCAAGGTATGTCAAGAGATATGGAAAACTTAGGTGGTATTGAAGCAGTGGTACCCTTTGTGTAGACTGAGAGAGAAGACCTAAATAGACTCTGAAGACAGCTCTTAAAGCTAGTATTAAAAAGATAGCAAATACAAAATAATAGGCTTCACATAACTGAGTATGTTGAGAGGAATGACCTCATAGGAAGTGTCTTTTACAGATTTCACAGTCCTAATTACGTTGACTTTCCTCTTCAGTCAGCCCCTTTCATTTTTCCCTTCCTTTTTCTCTTCCCCCTTTTAAATGCCTTATCAGCTTCCTTAATTTCTGCTTTTATTCACTTCTGCCTCTTACTTTGATGTCCACACATCCTTTAGGTGGTTTTTTTTTGGTTTGCTTTTACTGAGATACTGTATCCTAGTTGTCATCTGTCAGTTTGTTTTTTTACTATAGTCATAGGCTCTAGTCATAAATGATCACTGAGTATATGCTTTCTCACTCATTTGTAAGTGTTCCTACAGTCCCTTGTCTTTTTGTCCAGTATAGTAGCTTCGGTGGTGTGTATTTCTTTGGTAACTGCCAATTTTATTTTAGTGGCTCTCAGTTCCTAGTGTTAGGTTTTCATATGGCAAAGCATTGTGGGGACTTTTGGAAATGCCTTTATTGTAAATTTCTTTCTTCTGAGTAATTCTGTTTTTCTCCTCTCAACTTCCTTAATCTCTACCAGACTGCTGAACAGAGCTAATAAATGAAATATGACCCTTTATTCTGGATTTCTCCAATCTGAGTTGTCAGTGGTTGTTCCCCTCCTCCCCTGCCCCATCTTCATTTCTGTTACACCTGTATATTCTTTCCTTTCATATTTCTCTGTTGTGCCGTGCTCCACTGATGCATTAGTAACATCATGCATCTGCTCCATCCTCTCCGTAGTTCGGTGTTTGGTTATCTCCTTTTGTTATATCTGTGTTGTGCTATTGGGCTAAGCAAGAGAGAGACCTAGCAAGTCTTGCACTACTTTACTGAAAATGGTTTCTCCTTCTAAGGAACATGTGTAAAACTATGACATTAAATCATGAAAGAGTCTCATCTGTTAATTACAGCCTTTTTGTAAGGGAACAGATGACCTAGTTACTTAATTATGTTAACCACGGAAACTTGCACAGCAGTATTTTTCTCAAGCTATTAAAAGCTTAGGCCTTGTTCACATTAGAAGAGATGTACTAGTTTTTGCAACATGTCTTTAAACCAGCCAAATAAAGTATTTGAAAACTACTGTTGCAGAGTCACTTAAATTAGTTTGACTCTGATTTGAATAGCTTACTTCAGAATTCGGTTTATCTCTTACTGCAAGCTAAACCAATATAAGCAGAGGTTAAACTTAGACTATTATTTCATGCGTGATACTGTCTTTGATGAGCTAAAGATGAAACTGTGACAACCAAAATAAGGTGTTTGTTGGCTTTACACCTGATGTCAATTTTATGCCAGCTGCAGGAGGACAGATGACACCTGAACCTCTTAAAAAACAAACAAACAAAAAAAAAACCCAAAACACCACCAAAAACCGTACACACCTTATTCAGAATTATTTGGACCAGAGTAGTGATTTTTATACCTGCCAGTGATTGCTTGGTGTGGTGGTAGCACTTTGATCTAGTGCCCTAAAATCAAGTTTATTGCTTTGTGAAGTGATGGGCTGCCTTCGCTTTGCCATCATTGATGTGCTAATTTAGTCTGGGTGTCTTTAAAGAACAGCTGTGGTAAAAATTTGAATTACTTTAAAGTAAAAACTTGAAAAGTTTTGGTATGTAATGATCTGGTAGTTTCCCTTCCTATTAGTAGTTGAATACTGGCTGCCACGTGGAATACTGACATCCTGGAAGAGTTAGAGCATGAGAGATTCCTATGTACTGCACACCCATTAAAAAGGAGGGATGGGGGCAGCCGGGGCAAACCCTGCCACATTCTGCCTGTCCTAGTTTTATAGACTGTGAAGATGGTAGGTTTTATTTCTTCTCTTTTCTTCTTTTTTTTTCTTTTCCTCATTCTTTCTTCTTCTTTTCTTGTCTTTCACATAAGCTATTTTACTTTTAAAAATAAAAATGTTTAGTGGAAAAGAACATGTAATGTATATTTCTATTCTTATCAAATAATGCCCTATTTCTCCTATGACTTCTGATATATAATGCATTTCTATAGTAGAAAATGAAACTGAAAATATGGAGTCTTATTCTGAGAATACTGCTCTATGTTCAGCCACACTGTTTCTGTAGCTTTGAAATGCATGGTTTTGGTTTTGTTCTCTTAAACTTTTTCATGCTTGTAAAGTTGCTACTGTCCATTTGGCTGAATTTAAAAGCAACCAACTAATTGAATGACAGCTCTGTAAATTAGAGAATGCTAAAATGTCATTTGAAGAACCCTCTTGAAGTTTTATAGTATTATTAAAAAAAAAAGTCTGGAAAAGAGATGCAGTATTAACATTAAAAATAAGTTTTAGTAGCAAATAGGACTGTTACATGTTCAATTTTAAAAAGAATGATGGTGTCTTTGTTTTGTATTTGAGAATAAGTAGGGGTTTTAAAAATAAGTGGGTCTGTCATAGCTGATATTCCTTAATGAATGCAGGACTGTATGTGTTTCTGACTTCCTCCTTTGGTAAAGCATCTCTAATAGCTGTCTGTTAGTAAATTATTCCCCTCTCATACTACCTTGTGAAAACAGTTCTGATGCTCCTGGATGTTAGAGTGAATGGTAATTCTCGTCTCATGTTGCTAGGCACATCAAACCATAGTGTTTAGTGACCCCTAGGATTTTGAAAGGTACTCTTTAGTGTGATTGTTTTGTGATGTTAACTGAACACGTTTACTTGGACTGGACTTGTAGTCTAATGGTCCTTTTTCTTCTTGTTGACTTCTAAGAATGAAGAAGTAAAACCAGCAGTAGTAGTATGAATGAATAGCCATTATTTTGCTTGTATTGGAGAAGATTCTTTGCTTTGACAGGAATGAAAGAGGAAATCAACCCAATAAATCATCAAGAAAAAAATAATTATATACTTCTGTGTCTGCTACTGATACATCTATTGGCTTGTGCTGGTCCTTTTAAAATATTAGTGGATATGAAATTTTGACAGTGTAAACAAGCTCGGATTGTATGTGAAGAAGAGTGTGATTTCACTGGAGGCCCTGTAGCCCTGAATACTTGCAAATTTAGGTTTAATTTGTAGATTTTTTTTTCCCTGTTATACTTAGCTAAAATAGAGAGAAATTACAAAAACCAAATGCTTTCTCCTATTTATTTCTTTCGTAGTTAATCCCTCGTCCTTCAAACTAATTGAGTCCTCTCCAAACAGTCAGGCAGGCATGCTTTAGCATTAGTACTTCGTGTACTTTCTTGGATGCAGGATCTATTTTTGTGGAAATAAGGACTATATTTGTTGCCTGCTTAGATTTTTAAAGTGTGAAATTCAAGCTCTGTTAAATGACAAAGCCCCCTTTGAGTTTTAGAGTGTAGCCAGGCCCTAAGGGTCTTAACACTAAGAGAAAACCAATGCTGATAGCCAAAAAATAGATCTTATACTTGGTTGCAATAACTCACGCAGGCTTTGTGTTTTCAGAACTTCAGTTCTGTGGTTGATTCAGATGAAAGAGAATTGATGATTTAGAACAGTTTCCAGCATCAAATACTTTGAGTGTCATTTGAATTAGAGAAAGGGTCTGCTTCACTATCAAAAAATTTTTTAACGGTTCTGATGGACTTAAAGGTTTCTTCGTTGTATGGTGTTATCTGCTGCAGATTTTTAAATGCAAATTTGTTACCAAATGTAGTTTAAATAATGCATACTGAGTTCCGTACCATGTGGTATGGAGAGGAGAAAAAATCAAATTCTCTTTCAACTGGTTGCATATTTTTTTGTGAAGGTAGGTTTTGTTTCATTCTTGTTTCTGATTAAGCAATCATTGCTTATGTTGAGCTAAGATATTAAAATGTGCTTTAAAAAAACAACTCCTTTTTGGACATCCGTCTTCAAAATGTATCATTGACAACCAAAATGAGAGCTCTTCAGTAGCACCTGATTAATAGTAGGGCTTTTTTCAGTGTCCATACTCATTTGAAGACATGGCTGACTACGTTCATTGAAAACCTGATTCCATGTTTGGCTCTTAATTTCAAAAGTTAAGATCAGTGAAATTTGTTATTGTTATCTAAAATTTGCTATTTGTTATCTAAAAATTGAAGTGATGGAGCTGCCAACTGTTAGCTTTCCTTAGATGCCTTCCCTCCTCCTACCCAGAAATTATTTCAGAGTGGAATTTGACAGTTTGTCCTGAGAACTTTAACGGGGAATCTGAGGACATCGAGGGACGTGTCCCTCTATCAGGCAGCTTCATCAGATCAAGACCTAGTCTGTATAAATAAAACAAATAAAAAAAACAAAGCATATTTTGACCTGTTAGTAAGCATTGGTTTCTTTGCAGTGTATATGCATTTTTCTTGATTTTTCTGTCCGGTAAAGTCCGGAATAGCAAAGAGAAGATAATGCTATCCACTGTAAAGTAAATTTGCTCACCTTCAGGTTTTTGAGGCAAGATTTAGTTAAGTACTGAATGGTATTGATCTCCTCATCTGTCTATCTGAAGATGATTTTAGTTTGGGCGCAGAATAACTTTACCAAAGAAAGAGTTTGGCTTTCAATGTTATTCTTCAAGAACAAGTAAAAGTTGATACTTGCCCACTGGTTTGCCATGTTGTGGAACCCATGTTTTTATCATGTGCACAATATGTGCTGACAGCACCCCAGGATCTCATAACTTATTTATGTATCTGTGCATGGACATAATTTGATCCAAGTCATATATCTCAGAGCTGTGCATATGTTAACATTAGCACTGCTTCTGTAATAGCAGAAGCCACTTGCCTGTCTCTTTTAGAGCCTTCCCAAAGCAAAACCAAATCTTTTTGAAATGGAAAATACTAATTAAATTGTTTGATAGATCAGTTTGTCCTAGGATAATGGGACTTTATTCATCCCAGTTGGGACAGTTTCACAGACTTTTGCTAACTTGAACAGAATATTGCAATGCTGTGGTTTCTATTTTAAGTAAATTGATTTTAGATTTACTATTGATTAGTTTTTCTGTTTGAAAATGAGTGTTTTGAGGTGAGATAGAAAAAACAGTAATTGGAGAATGCATGTATTTAAAAAATTTTCAGGGCAGTAGACTAGTGCTGAGTCATTTGAATCACTTGCAAACATGATTTTTGGAAATTTTTTTTTTCTTTAGTGTGTGCTAGGTTTTAAAGCCAGGTTGTCTTCACAAATAAACCTATATGCACTGAAGATAGATGTGACATTGTTAGGTTTATTTATGTTGAATATACATACTTTGCAGCTTACTAACAGAGTTCTACAGTTCTTACAGTACCATAAATGGTGGATTTATAGGGAGGCAGGAAACAAGCAGGAGGTTAGATGCTTGCCAGTTTGTTTCTTTTAAAACCACTTTCTCTGTTAGGAAGGCTCTAGTTACTGCTTTCCTTCCCTTATTACCTTTTCTTCCCTTTCAGTTGGTAAAAATCTGACTGTAGGAGGACCAGGGGAGGTAGGAGACCTTCTTCCTAACAGATCCTGTCCTGCTGGAAGTTGAGGAAGGTTGGTGGTGCTCACATCCCACTGAAATCATGTTGCTAACCCTGGCTTCTGGAAAGACAAATATTACATATTGTCACTTAGCATTTCTGGGACCATAAATGAATTTGGACTGGCGCACTGGGAAATGTTGGAGTGTAAATTTGTTAACCCAGAAGAAGTCAAGTATGGGCCTGGGAGAGAGAATTTCATTCCCTAAAACTTTTGCTGTAACATTACCATTTTTCTCATGACCTGCATGTGTGTATCTGAAGGTAGAAAAATAATGAAGCAAGTGTGGATACATGAAAGAAGTAATGTGCTGTAGTACAGTACTTCCATGATTTTTGGCTATAGTTAAAACCAATTAGAAAAAAATTCTAAAATTGTACATGTTAGAGCACGTTTGCAAGCATGAAGATTTGTCTGCTGTTAATTAAAAGATCAAGCAGGCAGATACACTCAGGCTGCTTTTTATGAGAAAGAAATAAAATGGCCAAAAGCATTCTTACTGTTTCTGAACCACAGTAGTTCTGGTTCTAAAACAATTATCCCATTCTGCTGTTTGAGACCCCTTTGCAGTGGGATCCTCAGCCTGGTGTATTTTGGAGCTTGCAGAGGATAGAGAAAGGTGAAAGCGATCTAAAGAATATAATGTGCCATATGGCTGCTATTTGCTCGTAGAATATTCTGTTCGGTTTATTGCAAAAAGTACAGCTGGGCGAGGCAGGATTTATGCTTTTATATACAAGAGACTTCTTCTAATTTTGGATACTGCAGACTCGACTGAACTCCTGAATTTAATTACAAAGTCTGTCATATTAACTGCTTAAAAAACAAAACCAACCCCAACCTTTGTCAGTCGAGTGCAATGCCTCAGGTGTAGGCTCATATGCAGTAGCAAGCCACTGGTCTGCCTTAGCAAGGTCACCTTGTATTTAAAAAGGCGTTAAAAATAGAAGAGAGCTGAAGACCATTGTGAAAATAAAAGAAATGTAAATACAATAACCTTTTGCTTAGCTGACCTAAAAGGTCATAATGCTGTCAAGCTCTAATATTCTTTTCACACTATATGAAGCATATGATTATAAAGTTTATGTGATTGTTATTTTTAATGTTAAACTTATTTACATTTTAAAAACCTGATTCATGCATTTGCTGTTTGGTAGAGCATATTTTTAGTATCTTTTCAGTATAATAATTTCATGGTAGCCAGTTAAAGTTTGGAGTTCTGTGGAAACCTTTTCCTTAGTTGTTTTTCCTGTGGTGTTGGTTGGAAGCTGCTTTTTCCTCCAGGTGCTCTTTTAATAACTAGAATCTTGACATATGAAGGCAGTTATTTTCAGAAATTTATTCTGATATTTATTTAGGCTTATTCCAGATTTTTTCAAGGATCTCAAGTAAGCAATTTATTTATTTATTTATTTATTTATATATTTTTAAGAAAATTTCAAGGTAAGCCAAATTGTTGAACTTGCTTGTCAGGTAACTTAAAAAATAGTTTCTTTTCACTGGTGAAACCTCTGCTTTTCCTCTTGACTAGATTAATTCTGGGCTAATTAGTGCTTTCGTATTCTGATGAAGTCTATAAAAACACTAGTTACAAGTTCTCGAGGAATGCCTAGTCTTTGAAAAATGGATTAGTTCTGTAATTGAGATTCTTTCATGGAGAATGAATCTCATTTGCAATTATATATTTTTTTCCAACAGAGATGATTTTCTTTCATTTTGCCTCTCTCTTTGACTGTCAAATGAGTCAGGACTTAATTTTCTGGTTGTAATTATTTGAATAGCTATTTGAAAAAAAAAGTTTTTACTATGCAAAAAAGACTTAAATCAGAGTTTTACAACAGTTACATTTTTTGTAGTGTTGCTGGTTTTGTTTTCTCTCCTATTTGGATCAGAAAGACTGTACAACTAATTCATCTATCTGACTTTTTTTCAAGTTTGCCAATAGTCTTCTAGACCCGCTTCTCAGCAAAGCATAATGAAAGAATGCTCGGGTGAACTTTCTTCCTCATGTTATCAAAATGCTTTCTAAATTGCATCAAAAATAATTCAAACATTACTGAGACTAATTGCATTCTTTGAAGCACTCTCTGGTATCTTGTTTTGCTTTCTTAATTTCTACCAAAAGTGGGTAATTCAGGAGGCAGTTGTAAGTATAAATTACTAAATTGTTTTGTATTTAAGAAGCTTCTTGTCTGTCTTACATTATGCTTTTTTATGTCTTTATCATTCTGATTTTTGAAGGCTTTCAGTCATTTAGTGAACAGCCAACTTACTGCTAGGAATATAAGATTTTTGACAGTATGTCCCACACTATTCTTGCATCCAAGTTAGGATGTTGCAGCCTGGATGGGTGGACAACCAGATGGGTAAAAAGCTGCTTGGGCTTGGAGGGTAGTGGTTAATGGGTCATGCTGTAGCTAGAGGCTGGTAACAGGCTGAGCGCCGCAGGGCTCGATCCTGGGACCTCTTGTGTTCAACAGCTTTATCTGTGACTTGGAGGAGGTGACAAAGTGGTCGTTCCTAACGTTTGCAGCTGCTGCCAAATTGGGGCGGGACTAGTTGATACAGGGGGCAGGGCTGCTGCCCAGAGGGACCTAGAGAGGCCTGTGGGAACCTTATGAAATTCGGTAGGTACAAGAGCAAAGCCCCGCGCCTGGGCTGGAAGAACCCCCACAGCGGGACAATAGTGCTGACGGCTGGGAGCAGCTCTGCAGAAAAGGCCCCGGGGGGTGGTGGCAGCAGCGAGCACAGCAGGAGCCAGCAGCCTGTTCCTGGCAAGGAAGGTCAGAGCATCCACAGCAAGCAGACCAAGGGAAGAGGTTATCTCCCCTTCTCAGCACTTGTTAGAGCGCATCTAGATACTGGGTCCAGCTTGGGGCCCCCCCAGTATAGGAAAGATAACCTAGAGCATATTCAGTGGAGGGCCACTTAAAGCTCTGATATCTTTAGAAATAACAAAAATCCATCAGAAGAGTACTCGCTTACATTTTGTGGTCTACCTGAATGAGTCTACAAAAACCAGATGAACTGTAGAGGGGGAAAGAAGGGCACTTAGACTAAGCTCAGAGTTTCTTCCAGTTTTTGTATCAGTCTGTACCTCTCCCTCTGTAGAAAAGGATACCTGTAAACATAGCTGTTGTAAATGGACTAGAGAATAAAGGTTTTTGCACAATCCATGGTGTGCAGTCTATTAATCAGGAACTGTTTATTGTGATACTATGCATTGGAGGAACACTCTTGTATTAAAGCACAGCTTACGCGACAAAGTGAATGCTGGTTAAAATTGAGAATGCTGACTGCCAGTACTCCTCTCAGATAATTTGTGATTTGGCTTGTAGAGACTATTCGCAGTATTTATCAGTACACCCTGCCTGCAGTAAAGGTATTGTCTGTTTTTATTATATTTTCTTTTAGGTCACAGTTGTTTATTCCTAAGTTATTTTCAAGGATTTTTTGGGGGTAGCCACAATCTGCATATCCACACTGTCATATTTTATTTTAGTACAGTCGTTGTTATCACTTGGTTCAGCTTTTTTTAATGTAACTTCAGTTTCTTTTAAGATATCCTTAATAGAGTTGTTCAGTCATTAACTGGTTGCATTCAGAGCCTATTACAGCCACCTACCACATAATAAGACTTAAACATTAAGTCTGCTTGGTAGCAAATCTGTAAGCAAGATCTTAACTATACTTGTCCTAACAGGAAGTTGTTCACATAGCCTTTACATCACAGTTTACCCAAAAGATTAATTTTGAAGAGAAATTATTTACAAGCAGAGTGTGAGAACAGCACCACAAAAAGTATTTCCCACTGTCTTGAGTACTGCCTTAGGGATCTGAAAGGAGGAATTTTCTTTTTTTATATGAACTTGAGCCAGACAACTTTATTGATTCTAGCACATGAGAACTGTAAAGTAACATAATTAATTGAAAGAAAGTAAACCAACTGGATAGCAGTATGAAGACACCAAAAAGCCATCTTGGACAGCTTGACCTCTTTCACTTTCATGTTTTATCTTAAGAGACATATTAGCAATCTTGACCAGTGTTTCCAATTGCTGCTTTTACTGTAGCCAGTCTTCTAATTTGTTTTATTTGCGGTCTTACTTATTCACCAAATCTGCTGTTTGTAACTGGAGAATGTCTTAAAGTATAAAATGGTCACTTAGTTTGTTTGTTGGGTAGAACCTTTAGCGACTTGGGCAGAAATTTTAATCTGTAGGAAGTGTCGGTCAGTCAGGTGAATGATACCAGAACATGGTGTCCTTTATGCTTGAGGCGTGTGGTTATAAGCTATTGTAATTTGTTCCTTTGAAGTCTGAATTCTTCTAGTCTCTAATTCAAACACTAAGATATGACTATTTTTTTAATAGAGTTCATTTATAAATAAAAATATTTCATAAAGTCATTTAAGAAATAATCTGTCCTGAAGTCCTGGCTGTAATAAATTAATCCTGTAATAGGAGTACAGCATCTGGTTAGCACATGTTCTGAATGCAGAAAGATATCAGAAATGTAAACCAAGATATGAAAATATAGATGTTGTACAAAGTAATAATATTGGATTCCTAGTGTTCTCATGATTTCTAAGTGTGTGGCCTCCTGGCACAACCACATGGTGAACTTCTCCCAGAAAGAAGGCTGGAGGAGTCAGAAGGGAGTCTCCATAGGGAAAATCAGTGCAGTAAAGGCGATGCTCCAGGCACTGATGTTTTCCATTGACCTTTAAGAGCCCAGGGCAGTCTTTTGACTGGTATCGCTTCCCAGGGCCCATCGGCTTATGCAGGTAGTAGCTGAAGGAGCAGAAGCAGATGACAGCTAAAGCTTTAAGCTACTCTGTCATGCTGGGGTGTTTGGGGAAAAAGACGAGCCACCCCTGAAACTTCTGGATAAATCTTCACCTCATTTGAGGAGGTGAGACCACATGTGCCCAGACCCCGCTTCCGGCAAGGGTGACCAGTTCTGCGATCGAAGCAACTTCCATGCTTCAAAACGTGTGGTGTGGCTGCCAGAGCAGCTGCGTCAGATCCAAATGCAGACAGGCTGAGAGAAGCAACGCAAGGCTAGGGAGAGAGCATAGTTCAGCAGTGTGGGCAACTGAAGAAAATGAGCTTTTGCAAGTTTTGTGGAAGAGTGCTGTCTCTCTGCTTAGGCTCAGGAGGAGGCAGGCGTAAGTCGTACGGTGGCTACGAGGGAGACGAGCTGTGGGTTGCCCGTTGCGGTGGTGGCAGCGGGGCTGTTCCTGGGGATAGTGGAGAAGGCTGTACCTCAGAAATTGAGGTTCCAATTTTCCCTATGAATTTTGTCTACTTTTAGTTCTGTTCTCTTGAAAATCATTGCTGGTTTAGAATTGAAGCTAGCTTGTATCTGGGTTATCATGGCAATTCCTGTAAATCTACATCTGGTTGTGAATTAGCGTTTTCTTTGTAGTCCCTTTATTTCTGTGCGTGTAAATGTGATTGAGAAATACATGCATTTACTAATTCAAAGGTACAGTCTTATGGTGGAAGGAAAAATGCAGTAATATTCTAAGAAGCGTAGGTCAGGTCTCAGAGATGTCCGTATGAGTCCACGTATGTACCTGAGCAGTATATGACAGGATATGATCCACACTTCCGATTTTTCTCAGAACTCACTTAGTGCTGCCTCTGTTCAATGTTTTATAAACTCTTGTATAAAAGCTACACTTAGATTATGCAAAATGTAATTCTGAATAGCTTTGTAAAAGAAACGATACACCTTACCCTTGTTTTCTGTTTTCATGTTTACCCATTAGTTTCATATAGCCATCCTCAGTGTTACTGACAACAAACAGAAACCCCGAGCACAGCACTTTGCTTTTGCTTAGCCAAGCATTTTTTTATTGTATCTGGTAGAGTGCAAAATTACACAACAAGGTTTTTGATGTTAGTTCCCTGTAACTGAGCTTGGAGGACAGACATATTGCAACTCTTCAGTTAGAGTATTTTGAGTCTGATTAGAAGATGTCAGCACAGCACGTGACTATTAGCATTTAGCTTTGGCCAGTGACAATTTCAATAGTTAACAGGACATTTTAGGCAAAAGGGAAAAATACAGGGGTGAAGTCCTAAGAGAGAAGTCATATAAATTTCATGTGTTGCTTGGATGATACTATGTCTATTTTTAGGTTAAAAATACCCTGAACTACCAATATAGAGTGCAAAACTGTCAGAAAATATTATAGGAAAGACAGGAAATTACTGTAGTCAGTGAGAGCCGCTGGCTCGTATTATTACAATTGAATAGCATTTCTGCATCATACCCAGTGTTATTAATAATTGCTTATCATTCAGAATCATAGTAAAGGAGCTGCCCCAGGGAGTATAGAATTACTGTACACAACTGCATAATTGATAATAAAGATGTGTTGACTTAAAGGAAAATGCTTTCCTTGCTATAACAGGTGTTTTATTTCTGAAATTTGCTTTAAGAAAAAGGTTTCAGCTTATTTACTGATGGTTTAATGGATGTATGGTGTGTCAGTCCAATTTTACAGTTCCTTTCAGCAACTATCACAGCATGGTTGCTTCTCTATATGAACTATGACCATGACTATGACCTTGATGCAGGCTACAGAGTGAATTACTGCTCTCTCATGTTTTTGCCTGGTTTAGTAGAACATGTTTTGCATTTGGATAATAATCCCCATAAGTGGTAAATGCTTTTAATGAATTCTTTATTTTAAAATACCATTAATGTAGCATTTTCCCTGAAAGACTGATGTGTTGCTTGTTCTAGAAAAGCTAATGCCCTTTCAGCATTTATCCATATGGATGCCATATTCTAGCTGCATCTGTTTGATGTGTGAAAGCTTGGAATCTTTTTAGCCAGCAATATTTGGAGCTTCCCCTAATGGGCAGAACAGTCCGGACCAGCAGCTCTTCTCACCATCCTCCTCCCTCCTTTTCCCATCAACTGCTCAGCTAGCAAATTCTTTCTTATTATAAGCAGAGAGCTCATGAGATCAGTTTAGAAAAATAGACGGAGAACTCAGAGATCAATGTTTCCAATTTATATATACTCCTCCTAAAAAGCATTTCTTTCCTAAAGCATATTCTAATTGTGTTCTGGCTCAGGTTAGTACTTTAGTAGCTACCAGATCATTTTATTCTAGGAGATCTTATGATTCACAAAACATGCCAGTCCTTTTCCTCTGGTCAGCCAGTGACTCCTACAGCGCAAAGCTGGAGAGAGAGGATCTTCCAATGACAATTTCAGGGTAATACTTGTTTCAATGTAGAAGTAAAGAGGAACTCCTAGAGACCTATCATAGATATATTTAAGCAATTTTCGTTGTCAGTGTATGTCTGCACAGGCTATATAAGCTGGCCCTTTTTATTTAGTATCACATTAGTAATTCAGGGCAGTTGGCTCTGCTTCTTTGGTGTCAGTATCATCATCATCTGGCATATTCTTTGCTGTTGTATACAGAGAAGACCCTGTATATTGGTGTTAATGACTGTGTGGTGTTGCCTTTGAAAACAGTACCGTTTACCTACAATACTGATCATGCTGACGAAGGATGCCTTCACAGTTTCTGTGGATACATAGCTGCCCTACATCTAGAATCTTCTTTAAGATATTTTCCAGTCTATCTGAAGACCAAAAAAAATAGATTTATACAGGTGTATATATAAATATGTGGGGTAAATACATATATATACCCCCCCACATACATATATATGTTTTCTTTTGTATTGCTGATGGATTGTGGTATAAATGTGCTGCAATATTCAAATTAAAACCATTAATTTTGTGTGTATTATGTCTGCACAATAGCAAAAGCATCATAGCTTTTTTTTTCCAGCAGAATTCTGAAGTCCTGGTTATTGATAGGTAGTGCGTTCAGGTGTTTCAGTTTACTCGGTTCAGAAAATCTGCATCTTGCCTCAAGATAGATAGTTATGATATCACTTTAATGGTGTCTAATACAATACTCTTACCCTGTCAGTTCTAAAATATAGTTGCAAAGTGCAGAAGCCTCCTTTAACAACAGCCTGTTTTAACAGTCTGTAGTAACAGTCTGGCAGTATTGAACTTTTTCAGTAGCTTTAAAATTCTGAGAGTTAGGGGGATGTATACACAACATTTTGTTTGTTTGTTTCTGTTTTATGCTCAGCTGAGCTAGATGCTGAACATGCCCAGAAGGTTTTGGATATGGAGCACACCCAGCAGATGAAGCTGAAGGAACGTCAGAAGTTTTTTGAAGAAGCCTTCCAGCAGGACATGGAGCAATACCTTTCTACAGGATACTTACAAATAGCAGAGAGACGAGGCAAGTTTTAAAATACCCTCTGTGTAATCCACAAAAACCCCACTTAAACTCAGAGCGCATTGTTTAGGGGCCAGTCAGCAACAGCTTTAAGTGCTTACAGCTGAAGTATTGCAATGTCTAAATTTCTTGATCCTGCCTTCCTTGGTGGAATCCAAAACTCAGATAGACTTTTTAAACAACCTTTGGGTTCCAGGGGAGTTAGGCACCTTGGAAAATCAGTCAGACTCTCTGCTTGCTGTTTGAGGAGCTGCCTGAGAGAGATCAGTGGAAATGCAAAGCACTCAGGTACTGACTGGAACAGCACATTTCTATGCAGCTGAAGAGTGCATCCATATCTCTGAAGATATGGATGTAGGTGGCTGCTTCTGTCCACTAGAGTTGCAAAGCCTGGGATCATCACCTGACAGGAGATGCCTCTAAAAAAAATTTTTAAAGGTGCAGACAAAGCTCAGTGTTGTCTTTCAAAACAGTTTCCAGATAGCAGCTTTTTATATTGTCTATATAATATTCAGAGTATGTGATTACAACATGGGAGATCTAGAATTCAGCTCTCTCTTTATTATAAAATGATTCAAGACTGGCATCTCCCTACTGATTACAGGACAAGACTGCTGTAGACTGTAGACACTTCTATGTGGGTGGTATCCCATCTGTTGGACCAAAAAGAAGGGATTGTAGGACCAGAAAGCAAGCAAGCAGGAGGTTATGTCACACATGTAGGAGGGAAAAATGTAGGGAACCTGTCCATGCTCCAAGACCAGTTCTGCTGTCATTTGAAATGTTGCAACAGGGAACACAATCCAAGATTTCCATTTCTCTGCGTCAGTGCTATAAATACTAATCTGCAAGATGCTCTCGCTTTGTTTCTAGGACAATCTTATAGGAAGCAGCATATGTAAGTTTTGAAATCCTTTGCTCTGAGGAAGGAATTGAATTTGGGTCTCCCACTTTCTGTATATATGGTCCACTTATGCTTAAAGTGGGCAGTGTCACTGCTGCCACTTTACACATTGCTTTGTTAGAGAGATGGGTACATCATTTTCTAAACTTTGCAGAATAATACCGAACCTGCACAGATCATATTTTTTTTAAGAAAGATTTGAGCCTCCAGTATGTGTAAGAGAGAGAGCTGTAATATATTTGGAAAAAAAAATACAGTAAGATTATAGGATTTCACCTCAGTTCACATATGAAGGCTTTTAATAATGTGATTGTTAAACTTCTGTAAACTGTTAAACTGTTAATTATAATATTTGATATTACAAGTATAGCAACTGGACTTAAATCTGAGTACTTGTGTACCTGCTCTGTGTGTGTGCTTTTTTATTCAAGGAAGAAGATGCTCATGCAAGTATTTAATTTCCCTGTGAATTGTAGGTATTATACTAAAAATAATAAGTAGTTTGCTTGAGTAATTAATGTTGTGAAATCCCTAGGCTGGGAGAAGATATTGGACATCAGCCTAGGCTTTGCATCCTACTGTCACTTATTAGACAGATAGACTGAACAAAGAAAAAGAATGTTTGTTTTCTGAATTTTCATGTCCCTTGTATATGGACATTTAGCGAGTATGTGCTTAAATATGTTTCTTCTCTGTTAAAAAGACCTTTAGCTGAGGAAATTGGAAGAGCGTTGCAAAATGCAAAGTTTTTAACTTGGCCCCTGAGCCTCATCTTAGCATGTTTCTGATGGTATTGCAATATAAACGTTATTGCTAAATATGTCTTGTTTTACAAGAGCAGTGATGGTTATTAGTTTTGCCAAAAAAAGATTGCACAGGGGACTCTCGGCTTTGGGCTGAGATTGCTGCTAAGCAATTATCTGGTGTGGGTGTGCTCCTTCCATAGCTATTTTAATTCTAACCAATACACACAATTATAGTAGCTATTAAAGCTTTCATAGGTAATAACATCATGTAGCTGATTGTCAGTTTGCTCACTGCACTGTTTTTACTACAGAACCAATTGGAAGTATGTCTTCCATGGAAGTGAATGTGGACATGCTGGAACAGATGGACCTAATGGACATGTCTGACCAAGAAGCACTTGATGTCTTTTTAAACTCGGGAAGCGAGGACAATAATATGCTTTCTCCCATGCTGGGTATGATACTAGTAATGACAGTGTGCTTAGAGACAAAGTGATAAATAAATCACCAGAATTGCTTTTATTTGTAGTGGACGCTGTTATCTCACAAAACATTATACTTTACATAGATCGAATATTTTTCACTATCAGCTTTCAAAAGGTTAACATTTAGTTGCAGTACAGAATAGCTTGCTGCAAAGCTGCTTGATATTTATGGCCATGTGTCTTTTCCTATAGTCACTACAGCTTCATGTCATTTTTGCCATGATATGGATAGGCGATGTGTTATATATTGCGTTCTGGTGTAAGGGAAGAACCTGCTTCTCCAGATCTTTGATATAAAGTTGATATGGGATGTCTTAACAAACCAAACATCAACAAAAAGTTTGTTGTAGTTGGGTTTGTATTTTTAAGAATGCTGTCTTAGACTTTGTCTTGAATTTGGCATTTCTAAGTACATCTGGGCCAGTAGCATCATTTAAGATCTTCAATGAGATGTTCAGAAACCTGATTGAACGCAGCAGCCCATATCTAATATATGAAAACGTTCGGGAAGCTTAAAAGAGTGATTCTGATACTGCAGCTCTTTGTAGCCTTCTTACTGTAATGTTAGGTAACTTGGATTAAATTAATCTTAATGCAAAGTTTGTTTTATGTGTTGTGATGAACAAAATCAGATTTAGAATTTGGCAAGCTGCAGCATGATAAAGGATCTGCTCATGGCAGACAGTTAGTAATCCTGGATATTTTATGCGCCAGGGAATTGTTTTTTCTAAATTAAAAACTTATTTTAGTACTAAAATATCTTTTCCCAAACAGTCAAAATAATGAGTAGTGAAGAAACAAGACGCTTTAAATTCTATCCTTGATTTTGGGATATGTAAAGAAAAGTGAAGAATATCGTGGGGTAATTTTTGTTCTGCCCTATGTAAAGGTGACTGTTACCTGCTGTGAACATGAAAAACTTATGAAAAGTAGTCAATGCATACTTGACTACCAAGGTTTCTAATTTTTATTGCAAAAACTAAATTCAGATGCCTGGCTTTAGATAAGCATTTCATTCATGGCTGTTAAAGCTGATCATTGTTTGAGTGTGCAAGTTATTACAAAATCTAGGACTGTTTCCCCCTTGTTGGGTTTCTGGCAGATGTTGGACCAAGAGTTTTTGTTTCTCAGCTTCGTCTTTCAAAAACAGCATAACTGGACTATTTAAGGAAGTATAGAAACTATTAAATGCAGTTGATTTTTTTAAAAAATGTTAGCTTTTAGAAGAGCTATATTCTTTTGTACTGTAATCTATACATACACTGTAATATTTATATTTGTGTATAGATTTTATATTACATATTTTTATATTTATATTTTAATACATATATATGTATATATGCACACACTGTAATATAATATGCTAGTGCTGTAAAGTTCTCACACTTCAATCTTAACAAAGAGGTTGGATAGGCTTGCAGCAAGACTGACTTCTCTACAGATGGTACTACTATAGTGTTATGGTGTTGTGAATCTTATTTTTGTGGTTCCAGATGATTCATTTCACTCTGACTTAGAAAGGACTTTTGTGCTTACTTAAAGGACCTTGCATCCTAGTATCAAGTCAGATAAACACTAGTCTTCATTCTCAGAAAAGTGAGATGATTTAAACATAACTCTTCATTTTGCTGTCAGTGGAGAACTGGGTTTGTCAGGGAGAGGTTTGTTTCATAATTTTACTGAACACCACACAATGCAGGTAAGTTATTTTAGTAACTGGTAAAAATAAAAATAAGCTCAAATTTGTCTTACTATAAATTTTGCTAGTTTTGGGGCATTGGTTTTGCAACTTTTCACTACAGTCTGTAAGTTATCCTGAAAAGTTTCTGTGCCTGTGCCTCTCCAGAACACTCCTCCTTTGTGCGTTCTGTTGTGTAAGTTAATGTATGTGTGCTGGTGTGCACAGCATAAAGATAGATGTCTTTTAAAACTGTCTGTGTTCTGATAGTATCTTCGTAATATCACTTGTGTTCAGTGTATTCACATATTACATGAGGAAGCAACTTAACAGACCTGCTAGACATCCTAGACTGACACAGTATGCTGGAGTGGCAGGGTGTTTTCAGTCCAGACAGGTTGATCAGCTCTCAGACTTTTGAATGTTGTACTGTGTCTTTATGGACTTCTGTTTAAACTGGAGCCATGCTGAACGCGCACATCCCTGTGGAGTTCCTGTCTCCAACAGAGGCTAAGGCAGTGTCACATACAGGGCTACTTGCTGTCCAAGTTTAAGTCCAGAATAGCCTGTTTGGGTCAAGAAATGTGCCTGAGCAACATCTAGCATACCTTACAGTGTCTAGTACAACAAGCTCCTGTTGCCCCCAAATGCTACTGTTAACTATTTTCTTGTTAAAAAATCAACACTGGGATGCTTGATAAGACCATGAGGACAAGTCTTTGGGCAATGTATTGTCAACTGCTCCAAAGCCAACCTTAGCAGAGGCAAGGCACAGTGATCAGCTCATTTCCACCTGTCCCTCTTGAAAACTTTTTTTTTTTTTTAATAATAAATTCTTATAAAATCCCACGGGATTTTTAAGAGCATTTTCTCACTAAGGTTACTCAGTACCAAAGTCAGGTACCCCAACTATGGAGAAATACTTGCCAGGCCTAGCAGATAAGTAATAAAAGAGCCTTCTTTGGCAGATCACATAGAAAGAGAGTTTAGATGTCCCCATTTTCCCTTCTTATTTACTGCCAGGAAGTGTCCAGGGAAGAGGCTCTAAGAGAACCTTGAAATCTGACCGGTTAAACTGCAAACACCCTTGCACTGAATTTGCTTAGGAAAAAATATCTTTTTGAGTAGGACAGGGCAGAAGCGCGGTCTTAAAAATCCCATTCCTGTGCACTTCAGCTATGATACGGCTTTACCAAAGGAATTCTTTGACACTGCGGGCAAAGTTTTGTTTTGTTTTGCTTCTGCATCTTCATTCTCAGTCAAAACTGGAGATTACAAATCTTGCCCATCTTCCAGTTAAATTTTTAAATTTCAGTCAGGTTAATTCATGTCCTTCTGTTGGACAAAGCTTGTTTGGAGGATTTTTCTATTGGTGATGATTCTCAGCACATGCTGAATAGACTTTATCAAAAGTCACTGTTAGGAGGATTAAATGGTCTTGGCTAATAGGCAAACTAGACATCAGCTATGACTCTTAGCAGAATCAGGACTTAATACTTCTGCAGTCTTAGCTTATTTGATCTCAAGTATTAGAAATACTAGAAGGAGAGAGAGACGTACAATCAGAACCAGACTAAAGCAATCCTGTAGCCTAAATTGGCTTGCAAAAAGCCAATAGGCAGCTTTGTGTTTTGTTTTGTTACAGGATTTTGCAAAAGCAGCAAAGCAGCCTGAATGCAACTCATGAACCAAATTTGAGCTCACTTAATGTACTGACTTACCAATTCATTTGCTGATCCACAGCTTGATTTTTTTTTTGTCTTTTTCCAACTCTAAGGGCCAGACTCCAACACCTATGTGAATGAGATAAGTCTTCAGGTTCCAAGCCAGTCCGAATTACGACAGAAACTGTCTTCACTGTCATCAACCTGTACTGATTCTGCCAGCCAAGATGCAAGTGAAGGAGAGTCCCCAGTTATTCAGTCTGATGAAGAGGAAGTTCAAGTGGACACTGCTCTTGCTGCTGTAACTACTGAAAGAAAGGGTGCTTCAGATGTCAGTGATGAAAGTGACTCTCAAACTATTTGAATCTTAATACCATATCCTTTAAGAATGACTTTTGAATGAATGAACAGGTGAATGAAGAGCTTGTCTGTGTAACAATTTGCTAACCAGTCATAACAGCCAGATCTTTTTACTAGTAATACAGCATTTTTACAAGATTGCCAGTCATGTGGAGGTTGGTTTTTAAAAAATTGCCTAAAGCACACACACTTTAACAGTAGTCTCGGGGCTCAGGGGAGTAGTACAACTTCTGTATATACTATGTATAAAAGAATTAAAGGGGGAAGATAAGTTTCTTTGAGCACTAACGTTTAAATGACTGATTGGAAATATTTAGAGTTGATGTATAGTACTGAACTCAAATTGTTCCTTGCATGTTTTCAGCAGCTACAATTGAAGATTCAGGCTCCAACCAAAATGAAAAGTTACTTCTACTCTTTACTATCTACTGTCTGCCTACTACCTTTGTCTACTAATGCAGCAGTGTCTACTCTCTCACACTTCTTATTCAGGACCAACTTAGTTATCATAGGTGTTAAGGAAAAAACTAAGAAATTGAAAAGGAGGAGAGATATATATTGAAATGTTATGCTCCTCGTCGAGCAGATATCTTAGCATTGTATAAACTTACTCCTCTCTTGAGATGAAATAAAGTATTTCTATCCCAACCATGTCTTTTACTTGATTACCCAAATATTTTCTCCATGACAGTGAACAGAGGAGACTAATTCAGCAATTAGAAAAACGGATTATTTATATTGAGCACCAGTGTAATTTACTACTTCCACAGTAACTTGTTTTTGATGACACTGATGCAAGCCAGCAATTTAAGGGAAATAAACCTGAATAACATAGCAATTAAGTGCATACATTTTACAAAATTTAGAATTGATAGTCATCATCTTACCTCCCATAGTTTTTTTCTGCAGTTACTTTCTTGCTTCTAAAATATTGAGGTCTGAACCTAACACCTGTTTCTTGTCGAGTCTTGCACTCTATTTGCAGGGATCTGCTCTACCTCAAGAAGTCTTCTGGCTCCTGCTCTTCATGCACTGAGGAAAGGAATGTAATCAGAAACAGCGTAAGTAAAAGGATGAGTTGTGATGTAGATCCCTTCCAAAGACCTGCCCTGACAAAATTAATGGGTGAGAATGAGGTCTCTCCTGCTGCTAGCCAGGTGGGAAGTGGCCAGTTTCCTTAAGGATACACTGTATCTCCTGTTATCTGACAGTTTCCTGACCTCACTTTGGGAAATGAAAGCTAGGAGCCTACCTACAATTATGTATTTACTATTTAACAATGCGTTTGTTGAAAGAAATCTTTCTTGAAAGAGTTTACTTTACTCACTTGCTTTCCAGAAGACAGACAAAATGTCCAAAAAAGTTTTGTTTTTTTATTAAACCTTGTAGTACAAACCTGGAAAGTAAACAAAAAACTGGCAATAAACAACATGAAGTCTTTCCTTACAAGGAAAGAGAGCAGAGCAGCGCTAATAAATTAAATGTCAAACTGTAAGCCATAGTCAGAAGTTTACTGTCAAGAGGGAAAAGTACACAGCAAGGCCATAAAAACCAGACAACCACATTTGAAAACACTTGACTCTGTTTATGTTATTGTTAAATATTCCAAAACAGTTCAGTCTTCTGCAAACAACAACCAACAAACTGTATTATAGGACTTTCCTGACAGTCACCACTGGCAAGCTCAGTGCAATATGGGTAGCTACGGTATTGTTGAATTCAATTACGAAACAAAACAGTTTGTGAAAACATTTTCCCTTTTTTATTCCACACATACTGTACACACAACCAGAAAAGGGCAACAGCTACTCCATTATTATTTTTTGTTGTTGTTCAGTGATGTAAGCAGCACTTATAAATGTTACAAGAAAAACCCTGTAAGCATCCAATCCAACCGATGAAGAAAGTGAAACGTAAGGCTTTTCTTCATCTTGTCTCTTCGCCATCCCTCCCCCCCCACCCCAAGAAAAGGCTCAAGTATTTAAAAAAATTTACAGGCATATGTACAAAAGGTGTGATTTTTTTTTTGTTGTTACAACATGAAGAGAAAAATAGACAAGATGAAAGCAAATGCATTTTCACATTCAAAAGAAAAATGCAGACCTGCTAGTGGCTCTAAAAGTGATCATATAATGAAACAAATTCAAAACAAAAATTAATGCTCAACTGTGTAAGGTGTGAAAAACAGCAGTGGAATGGAAATGGAATGTTAGAAAGATTGCACGTCTATGACAAAGAAGCACTTATGGCTTCAATCACTTTTTTTTTCTTTTTTTTTTTTTTTTAAAGGATGCTATTGAAGGGTTTTTGATAAAGTAGCCAACAGCACCAAAAAATAACAGAATGGATTTCCTAATGAAATCAGGCACAGTTTTCCCTCACATGACTCCTCAAGGCAGGCAGTCTTTTTTCCTTCTCTTTTTTTATTTTTATTTTTTATTTTTTCCCCCTCAAAACAGATGCATAGTGATGTGCTGGTAAAAGAGAACATACTCCAAATCTCCTCCTTTTGCCTACAGTTAGGAAACAAAGTCCAGCTTCAGCTGCCATAACCTCCCAAAGAAAGTGTGTATTCTCCAATTTAAAAAATTACAAAACTCATCTTGCCGTGACAGAATAAAAGACAGCCAAAGTAAAGCAATTTCTTTCAAGTTTTGTCTCCGATCCCTTTTCACTCTAGAAAAATCTGCTCGCATGACTGGAGAACAAATTATAAAACACATCAAACTTTAACCTATTCAAAAATGGGTTAAAAGCCTTTTTTCACAGTTACCAAAAAGGCTTTTTATTTTTTTTCAGCCAAAGGGACAATACAAATTAATATTTTATCAGCCCCTTGCCGGTTTTAAAACAGTGAACATACGGCAGTTTAAAAAAATCTGACTGCTGTATCTATCTATCCTAAGTACAAAAAAAAATTCGACAGTTTAATGCTAAAACAAAATTAGTTCTCTAAAACCAGAAGAAAATCTTCTTTAGAGCTAGTGCAAAGACAGCTTGTATTCTACAGCAAGTACTCCAAACTATGGTATAATAATTACAAAAAATATATATAAATCGACAAAATGAGAGTGTTGGCATCTTCAGGATTAACTTGAAGCACTTTTGGATGAACTGGAGGATGAAAGCCTAGATGATGGCACGTCAACTGTCGCTCTCTTACGAGGTCCTCTTTTTGGTGTAGGCTTGCTGATACAGTTCTCAATGCTGCCATTTTTACCAGATACTTTTCCACAGATTTGATTGACTAGACTGATTATTTGTTCCTGTTCAGGAAGTGGAAAAAACAAAACACAAATTAGCATCTTCTCTTTTTCCAGTTGCTTCTGGTACACATAGAAGTAGTGCTGCCTTGTGGACTGAAAGCACCAAACTGGAAAAGAAAATCTACTTATTTCTAAACTATGCAGAAGCTTGGCTTATATACTACTATTTCACAACCTAGATTTTGGTAATAATTACTATGCAGTATTCTGAATAACTACCCTTGCTGAAGCTTCCCCCCTTCCAACTTAAAAGACAGTATCCAGCTACAGAACTAGAACAGCCTAAGCTCTGGCCACTGAGTTTTTAGAGAACTGGACAAGAATAAAGAAGCAGGGCTGCAAGGCTACTTCAGTAGGGTCAGAAATTTTCTTCAGACACAATGTAAAACCCACTACTGAACAATGTAATAAATGCTGTACTTTAAATCTAAGGTAAGACTGCTTATCACTTACTATTTACTAAATATTTCTTTAAAATTTAGGGAAAAGAGCCTGCATTTTCTTTGTAAGATTGTTGTCATTGGTTATGGGATGCTACTTTGGTTTACTGCCTTTTAGGATCTCTGGGTGTCCCAACTGCTCGGACCCAGTGCATAGTGAGAGCCTTGCCTGCTGCTACTCAGAAAAAGGGCTACAAGTCCATGGCACTGGGATGAGCAAGAGACAAAAGTCCTTGAACTGCATACCAAAGTGTCTTGGCTACATTACTGCTTCTACGCATTTCACTACATTAAGTGATTTGCTGAAGTTTGGGGTGTGTGAAATTTTTTTGAACTGTCTGTACTGTCCTGTTAAGAAATTTGAGAAGTTATTTTTGTGCAAAGTTGAAACAATCTTTTAATTAAATATATCTAACAACAGTTAAATATATCTAACAGATGGCATTTGACATGCAGATCATATCTCTGTTATTCACAGCCCTCCAAAAAAAACAACCCCAAACCTGTAACAACCATCAGGCATACATTTAGTATCTTTCAGATGTAGAAACTTAATGATAGCTTTTTCATTTGGAAAAAAAAAAAATACAGTAATTGAAGGAGAGGGTTTTTTGCCTTTCTCAGTGCTGCCTAAATCATCCACTTTGTAATTATGAAAGCTAGCAAAAGTAATTATTGTATGTGATTCTGGGGAAGAGACTATCTTTGAAAACCTCAACAGAATTAACAGTTCTGAGCAAACACAGGAAATAAATAGGGGCTGAATAATCTCAAGAATAAAAGAAACATTAAAATTTCTGAGGAATCTCCTGAAACTCTTCTGTGTTTATCACATTACAAAGTCTGTCTCATCTGTCTGGCCTTCCTAGACTGTGTCTGTTGGTAACCTACAGTATCCGATACTAGAACAGAGTCTGCAAGTAAAAACAAACAAAATCACAATGGCAAGATCTTACCCAGACTTAGTCTGACCATTTTGTTTTTTCCATACCTCTATGCTGATGCATTAGAAGCTGTGGAGACATCTGTTTCAAAATGTGACCAGTCCAGTACTGATCATAAAGAGCTGCTTTTGTAAATTCTTTCACTGCTTCACTATGCACAGCTTGGACTAACAGTAAAAGGCTCCCTTGTTCCCCATCCCCATCTTCCCCTTTATCTCTGTTGCATCCCATGGTGGTTTCCACAGATCAGGAGCTAACTAGAGACGTAAAGCACATCATTACTTGACTGTACTGCAATGTAGCATTAGCCCAGAATCCCAGGCCATTCTTAAATCACCAATGTGAGCTCTTTGCTGATTATAATATTCTCATATTTGCTTCAAGTCATTACGGGACCTCACATCTATAAGAAGTACTCTACAAGAAGTACTACTACTCTACCCTAAAGTAGTTTCAGGCTGGACTGGAGTATGTCAGAGTGTACTTTCAGTTAGCAAGAGACACAAGTTATCACAAAGCATAGAAGTTACCATAAATCGACCAGCCAAAGCACATCATGATTTACAGCAGTCCAGAGCATTAAATGGCTTCTCTGTTTTGTAACACCTAATCATGCAGTTTATGATAATCTAAGTGGAAGAAAGGGAGAGGGAAATAATAGGATGTCAAAGCTGAAACCTGCAACATAAAGGACCTTCTTCCCACACCAAAAAAGAGAAAACAATCTCCTGAGGTCCTGGGTGGCCAAAAGAAGCGCAAAGTCTAGCCCCAAGTTTTCAACGTCAAAGCTAACTAGCATCACAAAGCTGTGTTATACAGACCTCATCATAACGATACATCATTTTCAGTCCCCGACAAGACTTCTGTTTTTCCACATGCCGCAGGGCACACTCCAAGCAGAAGACAACATTTTCATTCTCCTGTACAACCTATCAAAAACACAGAGGAAAAAATGTTCAGTAAGCTCCAAATTAGAGTTCTGTGTTAGGCACACTATTTCCCACTGTGATGTGTAAATTATTACACTTGTATTTCACTACAGTTTAGTGGAAGGAGGAGTAAGCAAGAAGCAGTATGCATTGTGTGATATGATCCAGAACGGGTTAAGAAGCAGAAAGTGCATGTCCCTTTTTGAATGCTAATGCTGGCAAACAGTGATTGATTAATGAAAAAAACCCACCAGAAGTAATGAGGAATAAATCCAAATAATGATATATGTATAAAGCTTTACTGGTATGTAACATAGCTAAAGATTTCTTGAAAGCAGCAGTTTACTTTACATGCTGTCTTGAAATAAGGATAAAAGCAGAAGCTCAGCCACAGGATTCCTTAGCTACTGTCTCATTCAGTAGAGGTCATATTTGCTCATTTAGGTAGATGCCAAACCTACAAGTTCAGCCTGGGAGTTGACAAACAAGTTGACTTTTTGCCCCTCATTACTGTTAAGGTTGACAAGGAAAAATTCTTCCTTTGATTACATTTACACATCATTGTTTACAGAGCCAGTTGACCAGAATTAGTATTAAAAAAAATTTTTTTTCATTTTAACGTTAGTTCAGGTTAATGCTGCTTAAACATATCTTAGCTGCTCAGTAGTCTAAAGACTAGTCTAAACTCAGCATATTCTAGCCTAGGGAGGAAAACAGCTCCATTTCGTTAATGGGAACACTGTATTTCCATCAAAAACCCCCTAATGTTTATAACCAAAAATCCAAACATGGCAAAAAAGGACTGAGTATGGACTCTCATACAAACTGTAGTATATTTATTTAAAAGATCTATTCTTGGAAATGGGTGATGCAAAAGGTTGTGGGAGGGGCTTCTTGTATTTTTAATGACATTTCTTTACTCCTAACTGTTCTGCATGCAGCAAAAAAACCCTGAAAGTGTTGCCACACTCGGTAGCACAACTTCAAAAGCCAGTAGGCAGTTCTAAAAATAAAAGTTTATGGGTGTGACTTTTACAATTTTTGAACAGAGAGGCTGGCAAACAGGATCTTAGCTTGATAGATAGGATATACCTACCCTGCAATTAGACTTGCAGGGAAACTATAGCAGCATGGGCTGTATCTGCTTGCCTGAGACTCAATGCCTATATTTGAGCTGCTAGCCCTTCCTGAGAACTGTTCTGCCATGAGTTACCGCTATTGGTAACCTACAGCTATCTAGCTTAGTTACATCTTGTAGTGCAATACAGACATGCTTGTGGGTGCCAGAGTGGCTGAGGGTGTTTATGCCTTCCTTACAAGGGAAGGGAAGATAGCTGACAATAACTAACTGTTGCCTTCTGTCACTGCTCTCTTAGGTTCTGGCAAAAATCAAATCTACATTGCTGCATGTTGTATGTAGTGCAAGAGATGACTCTGTAGCCACGTTTTCTCTCAAATGCCTATAGTCTATTACAATATGTTACAAACAACAGAGGTGGCAGTACCACAGAGAGAGGTTAGGATTTTTCTTACCATGGAAAGATAGCACAGGTGCTGACAAATCTGACACCTCCTCTCTGACGTTTCTAACTGCAACCACTTTCGAGGCTTTTTCTTTCCATCCATCCCCGTGCTGCTGCTGTCATGGCTGCCATAGCGGGCTGAAGAATGGAGACCTGCCTCATAAAGCTGCTGCCGCTGTCTCAGCTCTGTGTCCCTGTGAACATTTTATACAATCAATCAGAAACTGGCATTTCCTCGTAACACTGCAAAGCCATGCGTAGTCACCCTTTTACTGTGATCATCACTGAAATCTTAACTACGCGCAGCAAAGCCCTGAGTGTCATTGGAGGCTGGTGCCATTCCCTATGCATGGTGAGAGACGCACAGCCAGCACCACAGAAACGCTATCTAATTGGCAAAACCTATCTATCTCAGGATTTTAAGTGACCACTGTATCAAACCAGTGGTTCTCAAACTGCTCTACAGAGAACTGGGGACTGCAGAGTACTTCCTGGAGGACCTTGGGTGTTCAGGGCCATGTGGAGAGTCAGGAGATGTGGCTAACATGACTGCCATTCCTGAAGTTGCCAAAAGCTACCTTGAGGAAGAGGAGTTGTTGCTGTCAGGAGTAACATAGCCACCTTCATCAGAAGGTAGAGATGTACCAGGGACCTGCTGCCCTGAGGTGCTTCAGGCAGGAAAGGGGGAGCAGGGCAAGTGACTGTGCCAAAACACGAAGATCTTGCTGTATACCCGGGGGGAAAAGAAGGAGATGTCAATTAAGAATAAAGATTAAGCCCCCTAGCCGCCCTTCACCCACTCTGTCTGCAAGATGGACAATACTTCCTGTGCTGAATTACGCAGCATTAGGAGAGAGCAGGTTGGGTTGGAGCTGAGTTGAAGACAGCAAGTGTGGAGTGAGCTGAGCAGATGGAAGGGGAGAATAAAAAAAACCTCACCACCAGACACAGCTAAAGATAGGTGGAGAGCCAAGCTAAGCAAATGGCATGGGCAAACTGAGCAGCGAAGGCATATCAGGAGAGGAGGCAGCAAAAGACACAGAACAAACAAGCAAAACAAAACAAAAAATATATGATGCACTGTTCCACTTTGGCTGTTTTTTTCAGGTTTTGGTTTTGGGGGATTTTGTTTTACATAAGCAGCCCCAGGAAGGACTGATATCCTCCAGAGAATTCCAACCTAAGCATATGAACAAGTTTGAGAACCACTCTGATAGAGGTCGATGGGACGTTCTTACAGCAAGCACCAACATTTCTGTTTCACCTTTCGCACTTGCAGACTTTTCCTCTTCAAGGAAAAAAAAGCACATGAAAGTGATTATTCCCACAGGCAAACCAGCTGCAGGTAAAGCAGTCTAGCACACCTGGAAAGGGGTTTCTCTTTGCATTTCTTTCTGAACACTAAAACAACACATGGGCTGTTTTCCCCTTCAGTATGTCACTGGAAATTTTCCAAATGAACATGCTAGTTAGTTAAATACAGTTTGTAGATTCCATTCATCAAAACTTTCTTGACATCTCGAGTACCAGTTGTCACAAACTTGAAAGATAGGTAGCAACTACATGGTAGGGAACAAAAGAGAAGATCATTACACAGGAAGCCAGGCAACATTATATTTTCTTTTTTCTTTCTTTTTTAAACCTATCTTAAGAGAAACCCTAGACATGTTTCCTTAATCACTGTGGAGAGAAAAAGGAATGTAAAGGTTTTTTTCCCTTACAAATACTGAAGTGTTAATGCAAGACGCATTACCACCCATGCATAAGCTGCTCACTTGTCCAAAGGCTTAAAAAAAAAAAAAAAAAAAAAAAAAAAAAAAAAGACAGCTTTCTCCATAAAAAAAAATACATTCTACAACTGTACTACCAAATTCTTGATGCTAAAGATGAGTTCCTGTTGCAAAACCCATTACTGGCATGGATTGAGAGTGGCTACTGATGCCAATAGGTTAAAAACTAAAGAAAGGCACTTAACCCTTTGGCGCCACATAGCTCACATAATACATCAGGAAATCGTGACTCTCAGCACCAAAACCCAACAAAATAAAAACCCAAGTCAAACTCCATATTTTTAATTTCTTGGTGGTGCCAGAAGTATGGAATTCTTAGAGTAAGACATCCTAACCACAGGCACACATCATATACAGCCAAGGAAATTTCTGCTTCCACGTGTGGCTGTTTTCAAATATGTTTGCTGGGCTTTTGCTTGGTTAGTAGCTGCAAGGTGTATGTCTCAAATTGTTACTTATGTTACCCACCTCTGGAGTCTGTCAATGAAAACAAAATAGGTAGAATGCGCCCCCAATTCATTACCTGAGCTCTCCAAGAAGTGATGATATCGTACTCAGAGTCGGTCCATTTTCCTTTTTTGCTTCCGCTGTTGCAATCTGATAAAGCAACTTTTCCATTGAAAATGGTTTGGCTATACGTCGTCTCTTCATTTCCTGAGACAGAAATTTCCATATTAGTTCTTGAGCAAATTTGAAATAAAAAATTATCTAAACTCATCTTCTAAAATAAGCAAAAACTTTCTATAGTCCAAATTAAGCAAGGTATTTATGCTCCTAATTTACATTCAGCATCCTAATTTCACACTGAAATCAATACTAATTAAAAATCAGTCCTTTCAGTGGAAAGTCAGGTGCCCAAATGCTTTGCTGAACTGTGTCTCTTTTTCCTGTTGAAAGGACTAAGAATGAAGATTTTCTGCATGTGCTTTAGGATAAGCAACGCCACAGAACAAAACTCTGAAACCTAAGACAGACTAAACCAAATACATGCCACCAGACAGTCATAACGAACTGCTTTCTATAAGAATATTCTAGTGTCTCTTATATCTAACATATTGGTTTCTTCCAACGTCACCAGTAGAAAGGCTATACAATATATGATAGCATTTATGCTAAAAAAAATCAGTCTGTATTAACCTTTTCCTAATAGGCTTTACTTTGAAATTTAATGCAGAGAAAAGCTAGGCAAAATCTGCATATACAAACTGAGTGAAACAAAATTTAAGTATTCAGCATTGTATTCAACTATTACCACATTTCAGGTACCCCCCCTCTTTTTTTTTCTTTTCTTTTTTTTTCTTTTTAAGAAAAACAAATTCATATTCCATCAGTGGAAAAGACAAGACCAGGAGAGATGTTAAGAAAGAGAAAGGAAAAAAGAAGTCCCATGCGTAGATTAGTATGCAGTCCACTAAAGTAGAGAAACCAACACACACCTCAAAGTTCCCTCCTTAAAGATTCATTTTTCCTGTTGTGGTCAAGAAAAGTAACTCGACCACTTAAGTTCAGCAATAGATTATTCTTACTCTCCACTACCCAATAAGATCTGTTCTTCTAACCTGGCTGAGGACTAGGACTATTTTCATTTTGCATCATCTTTTAAAGCACCAAAGATATTATAGGTACTCAAGAAATAAAGACAACAACTAGCAGAACTGACAGATGTGAGGGAAAAAGAGACAATGGGCAAAAGAAATGGAAGAGTTTCAATTTTGCTCAATTTTGCCTGTTACTGGTTCCTGTCTGGGTAAGCTTTTGATTGTGTGTCTTTCATTCTGTCAATAAGAACTGATTATTTTTTGGTAACTAAACCCTTTCAGTAATTCTATGTAGGCAAATTCCTTGGTTCACTTTGTAGCTGGGCAAAGTCTGGCATTTTCCCAGTGTCTAAAGAGGTATGTTTTGTATTATACACAGTCCAAGAATTTTCAAAATGACTGTTAACACTGGACTGTAATGTGAAGGTGCCATTTTGGTTAGGAGTTAAGCCCACAAAATACTTGCTCATTGGAAACAAAGTCATGGTACAAAAAGAAAATTTATCTTTAACCTTAAATTTTTTTCACCTTCTTCTGTAACTCTAATTACACGTTCTTGGTACTTCTTTTATCCTAACCAATATATCATCATTCATTGTTTTTAATAGCACAGATTGCATGAATTGATGTGATAATTCTAATATATGAAATAACATCACATAGTAACCTTTGTAGACCAAAAAGTGTTCAAAAGAGGTTTACAGGTAAGAAGAATGTTCTTTGGAATGAATTCTCTTTGCTAAAGCCAGCTTGGGGTTGGAACAGCTGCGCTTACGGGAATGCTGTAAGAAGTTTCGTTGCATGTGGGATTTGTTCAGCACATTGTTTGAGGCTGTGTAAGAACAGCCACACTGAGTCAGACCAAAGGCTGTCACAGGCAACACCTGAGGACAGGGTAAGAGGCAACAGGTGGACGCCTTGAGAAAGATGCAAGAACAGCAGAAGCATGGTATACTGCTGATCTGCAGCTCAGGGACCTCCTCACTCTCCAAACCTCCTCTTTGTGTTCTCTGTTTAACACAACTCACTGTATCTATGTGTTTATCAGAATTTCTGAATCCATGTACATTTTTTTCTTTCATACTGTACTGAAATATGCAGAGAAGTATTTTAAAACATATTTCTTATCTTTGTTTTGGATCTGCTGCCTGATAATTTGAGTCATTTTTTAATATTATATGAGACAATGAACATTCATTTCATAGTTATGATCTACAGGCCACTTGTGGCCTGGCCCTTCTATCCTATACTTCTCTCAGTCATCAGTTTTCCAAGTTGAAAAGTCCTCTCATATTTAATACAGTATTCAAAGTATTCAAATCATGGGGATACCAAGAATCTACACAAGGATATAATGACTTTTTTTGTTGTTTTGTTTTCTATTTTGTCCCTTTAATTGCTAACATTCAGACTTCTTTTAAATCTCTATGGAGCACTTAGCTGACAACTTCATAGGACTGTCTGTTACAATTCAAAGACAACTTCTCTGAGTGCCAAGAGCTAGTTTAGAGCCCATCAACTGTGTCTGTCAAATCAGGATTATTTTTTACTCATATGTGAGTCATTTAAAATTTTCAACCCTGAATTTCAGCTACCATTTTAACACTCAGATCACTCAGTATTATTAAATCTTTCTATAACACCTCATTGCTTTAACTTTTGCTGTCATTAATATCTTCAGTATGAAGGATTCATTTTGCTATTCACTTTCTTTTATAGGTTATTTATGGATATGTTGAACCTTACTGGCCTTAGTACGAATTCCTGAGGAGCACAGTAAGAGATCTCTCTCCATTACAAAAACTGACCATTTGCTCCTATCCTCTGCAAATCCTCAACTCAGTTATTTTTTCATATAAAAACCTTCCCCCTCAACCTACGGCAGGTTCATTTCTTTACGAACCTTGCAAAAAGTCTTCCAGAAATGCTAGCAGACTGTCAACTAGATCTCTTTTGTCCACACATCCTTCAAAAAGATTTATGGGGCATGACCCCGCTACAAAAGCCATGTTGATTCCCCCTGTTCTCATTCTTTAAAATACACTTCTTTTTTGCAAGTTGTTCTTCAAAATCTCTTTTTGGTTTGCATTACTGTGTTTTTACATTCACCTTGCTAGAATTTCAGGGGTGGGGATGGGGGTTCTTTGTATTTTCACCTTTTGGACACAAAGGGATTTTTTGTCTTTTTTCTAGTCAACTCCTTTCTCCTGATATTTAGCCAAGTTTAGTGGGGTTTTGTCTTACTGATTTTTTTCTTTTTTTGGAAGGCAAAGTACATTTGTTGTGATCCTCTAATATGGCATCTTTAAGCAATTTCTATGTGCATGCAACCATTTAACCCTTCCTGCTGCATTCTCAATTTAACAGACTTCTTTGTTTTTATGCAAGCCTGTCTTTTGAAATGAAACACCACAGTAGTGGTTATTTTGCTTTTATTGCTCTTTGAAGGTTCGTAATCTCTGCTCACCATCACAGAGCAGCTCTTTGATAGTAATGTTTTGAACCAGGCTCCATACATCGCTGAGAAGCAAGATGACAGCTTCTTCTCCTCATGCTGGTTTCCTGATTAGCTGCTCCTTGAAGCCATTTCAGTTCCAGCATTACATACCAAACACAGCCATTAGCCTCACTAGGGGGAGGTTATTGGCATTTTCCATTATCACTGTTTCCTGCCCTTACAGCTTCTCTTATCTCCTATAGTATGGCAAAGACGATTTTTACATTATCAAGTAGGGCAGCGCTGGAGGAGTGAATCTGTGGAGTGACACAGTCGATGCTGAGGACCCAAAACCCACAGTACACAGGTGCTGATGGCTTTGCTTCAGAGCAGGCCTAGCCTGGTCCCATGGCCAAAACACCACAAGTGTCTGGAGGACATCAGATGCACTTCTCACTTAGTTTCATCTGAAAGGAATCCAGTTTGTTCAGGCTGAGACTGCTCCATGATATGAATGAAGGAGTAGTAATTGTGCAATATGTTTTAAAGTGCATGCCTAACCCAAACTAAAACTTTGGAGGAGATATATATAAGACCCTGCCAGCATCTTTGTTGGTCAGTAGCACAGTAGGCTTTTCATATTTAGGACTGGAACATCAGTGCAAACCGATTCTGCAACTTGTGACAGAGTTAAACTTAGCTTATTCGACTGTAAGTGTTCTTTAAAGTACGACAGTGCTCCACCAACAGGATAACTAACTCCATTTTTCCTATATACTTTTTTGTCCTGTATTACAGTACCTGCTGAGTCTCTTCTTTTCACCAAGTTTCTGGTAGGCCCTGTACTACTAAGTCCTTTAAAACCAGACATTCCATCTTTTTTCCAAATTTCTAGGACCTGTAGAACAGCGTGCATTTATTTAGTTCAATTTTCTGTTGTCCCATTTCCTAAGTGAGCTTTACCAAATCTGCCCAATGCTTTATTTGAGAATATGGAGTTACCCCTTGGACATTCCAAACATGTATTCTGCCATACCAGTAAGCCTTCCCCTCATCTTTAGTTTAAAATTTCAAGGGTTGTTTTTTTAAGTGCCAGCAATCTGGTTCTACATATGGTTTAGGTGAAATCCATCCGTCCCCTGTTATTCCGGCAATTACCCCAACTCCTTATGAACTTGAATCAATTCAATTTCAGATGCAGAATTTCATATTTCCGTATATTAAAGAAGATTGAGCAGTCATTCAATACATAAAGTGAACAACATTGTTTAGTAATATAAAGAGAGTCACTATAAAAAATGAAGTCACAGTATCACAGGATGAAAACAAAGTCAATATATCTAACAGCTGAAAACTGTCAGTATTGCTGTCCAGAACTGAAAGACAATAAGATACAGTTGTTTGTCATAGAGTTCATTAACAGTCTGAAAGGGGAATCTTGCTGGTTACACAAAACTTTAACAATCTCTGAAAAGCATAATCTCAGTTTAAAATGACAAAGTGCTTTGCCGAAGTGAAGGAACCAAGGAAGAATTTCCAAAATTTAAGAGACTTAAGCCTACAGGATAGTTTGGGGAAAGAAGAGGAAAAAATAGAAGGAAGAAAACAGAAAAGAACAATGTAGATGTTTCCAGAGTTCTTTTGATATAAACACATATTTGTGGATCTTGTAAAGTTTGTAAGTACTGTGACTTCCATTTCCAAGGTAGGTTATGATAGATTAGAATCTGCTGGATTTTCAGTCAGGTTTTATTTACCCAGTGCAAATCTCTTAAAGTTAATCAAAAGAAACTGTTCTTCAGAATTTGAGGCACCAAGAAGAGTTTTTTAATTGCTGCATAGTGATTTCTGTCTCTTACAAGAGTGGCATTTTCACAATATCAAATGAGTGTTCAGTAGAGCAATAAATACAGCATATGGAGTTAAGATAACTGTATACCTTCAAACATAAAAGGTTAGTTCAGGATTCTCATTCTTTACCTACACACATATACAATTCCCACCTTCCCCCAAAATAAATCTGTAATAAAATAACCCTTTATTTCAAACTAAGTAAATGTACAATTAGTATAACCAGGCAGAAAGAATTCCATTAACCCTAAAGAACCAAAACCTAGGTGTGGACATATTATATTTAATTACTTACTAACCACTTGATCTGAAGCTGTAAATGATAATTTACTATTGGCTTAGCTACAAAACACTACCAAAACAGCATCTGCAGCCCATAGTGTATTGCAGGAGATTGAGGGCACAGTTAATTCACATATATTCTTTCTCCAAGAACACGGAAATGTAGCCAAGACCAGGAGGGTTGGAAGATTCAGCTATTTGTTTCTGCAGGCAGTCTGCATCGGTAGTAGTGTGAAAAGGGAACAGGAACTTTGTTTTATTTACAGCTTAATATGATATGGGCTGGTCATTGAATCTAAGAGTTTTCAAGTCAATTAAAACTGAAATTGCCCTGATCAACAGCTTATCCTGAATGAAGGGGCAGAGAAAGACAGGCAATACAGCTGCGAATATTAATTGACCCTGCCTATCACAGAGGCTAACAAGCACAGTTATTCAGATACTTATACCTGAGATTCTAATGGTTCTAGAAAACATCATCTAAAAAAATTTAGCAAGCATAATACAATATATTGTAATTAGGGATTTTCGAAAGCTTCCTGGCAAGTTGTTTTGCAGGCATAACAAATAATCTTCTGAATTTTTCAAATATACAGAAGGTTTTGGTTTTCAATTATTAACTCATTTTTCTGAAAATCCTACATCATCTTATGCCTTGCAAATTTTTTTCCCTTTTTTTGTTTTCTTATTTAATATTTCACAAAAACAGACATAGTTGTACTAGTCTCACAATACTAGCAATCCTGGAATGTCTGCTTTGCTGTCGTTTTAGATGGCAGGGCAGTGAATCCATTTTAAACTCCTTTTCTCAACTTACCTTGGCAGTTTTAAAACCCATACTTGTCCACTGGGTGGTAGCAAAGTGCACTGTTTCAGAAACACTATAGCCACAACACACTTTAGACACAAAGGATCCAGGAAAACAGACGACAAACTGCCCGCTCTGCTGTACAGTACGGTGCACCCTGATCCCCTCCTTACACAAGATTTCTGGGGAGATCTAGAAAGACATAAAAGCAAAAAAAAAAAAAAAAAAAGGAGAACTTTCTTTTACAATTAGCCCCCCCCTTCCTTGCTGTGCACTGCCACATCCTACTTGTTCCAGAGAAAAGCTGTGCTCTACTGATAACTCAGCTCCGTTCGCTTTCTCTCTTCCCTCTTGCACAAACTGAAACCCCACTGCCACATTCAGGATTTGAAGTGAGAATTATAGAAGTGGCTCTTGAAAACACTAGTTTAAACTCTCACTTGCCAAGCAATCTCAAACACAAAGAATCAAAACAATACCATCTGTAAAAAAGTAACATCCATTTTAATGCCTGACACTTCAGGCCATTTGTTTTTCGTTCTAAATCTTTTCAGACAGACTTGTCATTGAATCCATTTTGTTTTTACACATTTGGTAGAGATAGTCGAGGAACTTACTCTTGTTCTGGAGTCCCAAATTTATTTTTAAATGCACTAAATGGAAATTGTTATCCATAAATAAACAAGGGAAACAAAGAATCTTTCAAATCCTTCAAAGTATTTGACTTCTCATCTTCATACTGGCATAAAATGTCATTCATGGCAGATGAACTGATTACAAAACACTCACTTTGTGAGTTAAATACATCATGGGCAGTATTAAAAATGGACATTTACTGCTCATGTTTATTTTTATTTCAGCATTTAAACACCTTCTTAGAAAAATACCATGTGAGTAAACGCTGCTGCAAGTAGGAAGTGTCCAGACTCTATCAACAGCCTCTATGTTATTTTAATATAAGACAAAAACGAAATAGTTTTCAAAACAACCAACCTTCTGATTAGCTTTGGAATCTCAAATGGGAATACCCCTCTCCCAGTATTCACCTACCATTACATTACTTTCAAGCATTTCCAGCCCTGGAGTGCCATTGGCTTGCAGCAGGGTATGTACCACATCATCAAGTTTATTCTCCTCTGCAGCAGGAATGCAATACCTATTGTTTTGTCAGAAGAAAAAGAGAAAGTTTTACTACACAGTAAATAATGGTCCACCTCTATGCAGTAACAGGCAATTCTGCCCAGGACACTGATTAAAAGAAAGAAATTAAACACAGACTTTCCCACACAGTTCTTTTTGGCAAAACACTTAAGATTCATGGAAAGCTGTTTATTTAGACTCAGTCTGATGGTCGCCAAAGGAAAAAAAATCTCCCCCAAAAGAAATGTGAAAACTCATTGCTCTGTAGAGTCAGAGTAGAAAAATTAGCAATAGCATGATATGCATTGTAATGACAGCAAAACAGCTAATTATGAGAAGTTTACATCTTTTGAGCACCAATATAGGTACTGTTATAATGTCTGTTACCTGTGCATGAACCAAAGACTTTTTCTTTAAAAATGTTTTCATAACAATTACAAAGTCACAAATCATCCTTACGTTAGTGAGGATGCCGTTAGGGATGCGATATTGTGACAATACGCTGCTACTCAAAGTCCCACTTTTGCCTGTGCCTTGCCAGAGGATGATGGTTTACACCCATCCAGCAGATGCCTGTTCCTAACATTCAGCGCTTGGCAATACCTGAACACTGCAAACCGAGCAGTGCAGCCTGGTGGGGGAGCCAGTGCAACTCCCGGGATTCCCAAAGGTGCCCTGAGTTGCAGCCACACAAGGTGCCTATCTGCAACATTACTTTATTTGGTTTTGTTATTTTGAGGCAAATAAAAAGCATCTCCAGATTTATCAAGACTTAGCTCACTTTAAGCAATTGGACCTCTATCTGGAACCTATTTGCCCCCGCACCAGACACATACAGAGCTGCTGTTCTGAACTCGGCATACAACAGGAGAGAGAGAATCTGAAAAGATTTTTAGGAAAGGATGATGACAGGCAGTTTTCTCATGGTTTGTCCAGGTCTTTCCACCAATATGATAAAGCATTCTGCTGGCCTTATAGACCTTGCCAGGATGTTTGCTTATAATGTACATTAACTCTGTATGCATCATAGGAATAGTGTGTTATCCTGCTCAATGAATCTGAAGAAAGCTGTATGTCTAAGATTTGAATGTGTCTTTACTGTTCACCATACTGATGACAACTTTGATTCATCTTTGTTGATCTTGAAGCTCAAAACCAGAAAAGATGACAATATCTGCTTGTACAGCTAATTGTAGCCACAGTACAGACTCTGATGAGCCAGTTACCCAGGTATACACAGACTAACCTCTCCTTACATATATATTGACAATGATCAGGACCTTGCTAAGACATCTTTGGGCTATAGAAAGGTGAAGTGTAAGAACCTAATTTTGATAAGAATTAAGTCCCAGCAGCAATCTTAAATACATGTTGTGTATCAAATACTTTGCAGTACCTGTGTTGTTAATAGTGACAGCTGCAGAACAGCTGCACGCGTGTAGAGGACAACTCTAATTACACTAGAATAACAGATTTTAAATGGTGATGAAAATATTTTAGGTTCAAACCCAGAATGTGGCAGCAACTATTCTTTTCTTTTAGAGTCAGAAAATAGCTGGAACAGTCAAAAGATTGCCTCTTGAACATGCAGTCCCTCACAAGATGGGCCCAGGAAAAAGCACAGGATGTGTGAAGAGGAGAAACAGCACGGAAGTGCTGGGACTATCTGACTGTTGACATGATTGCATTCACTTGCAATCCTTGACATACCCATCAAAAATGGAAAATGAGCAGCCATTATAGGCTACTTAGTGTCAGGGAAGAGACAGATTTATTTCTCTCTTTTCAGTGTTGGTTCTTTTAATGGGCACTGAGGATCCCTCCTGAGAGAAAGATTAGGTCAGTGACTTCTGCCCTGCATGAAAATGAGCTCTCCTTTGTTTACTCTTCAGGAGGTAAACCTGAGAGATTAGAGAGTGACCCGAGTGATCCCCAGGTAAATGAAGCATCACTGATTTAACACCAAAGGGATTTGTTCTTTGGAAGTGAAGATTTCTGGGTGCTGGGTGGACTTTGCAAGACAGAGAAGAACTTTGGTGCCCAGTGCCCTTCTTTGTTATTACTGAAGTGCCACTGAATACAATGTTGTCAGGGCTTCTCCAGATGTCCCACCAGACCTAGAGTTACTCAATTCATCTTTCCTCAATAAAGTCAGAACTTTACTGCAATCTTAAAATTTGTAATGAGCAAATAATGCCTATTAGCCTGACATTTCAGCCTGGCAGCCTTGTTGAAGAACAGCTTTTACAGACAAAATAGTTTTGCTTCTTTTTTATGAGTTATTCCTGGTTAGTGTCCATGTTTCATCAAGGCAGTCACCAGAAGTACACCTAAAACTATTGCCTGTTTATAGGTAATCTCAAAGGAGAGCACATGACTTCTCTGGGCTGCTTCTTCTGACCTGGGAAAAACAGAAGGAGTAGCCTTTCCTAAAACTTTGGCTGGCTCTATTTGAGCCTTTTCAGTCCCAAAAGGCATGTGTTCTGACATGCATAATACGAAAAACGGCCTCAGGACTTAATTAGGGGACTCCTGAATTTCTGTACAGAACTAGCAATCCTTTCAGCCTAGACGAACATCATAAAAGGAAACAGACTCACCTAAGGTTGAGGACAACATAGCTTGCTCAACAATTTGTCCTGATAATGTATTATTATAAAAAAATACAGATTCCTGACTCACAAAAGAGGAAGAGGAGCCATGAAATGCTCAAAGTGATAGACCTCCAGGTTTGCAGTATAATCCCACAGGTAAACTGCAGGGCCAAGAGTAGCTGTTTACCTTCACCCCTTGGTATATCATATACAGAACATTTCTCCAACTTAAAAGATTTAGAGAGGTGCTCCTGCAGAAAAAGCACAGGAGCAGTGTTTACTAAGGGGCTGCATACAAGAAAAAGAACGTTTGTGTTCAAGAGGGCAACCGAGCATATTCAACAGCTACGTAGGAAGCCTAGAAGGACCCCATCCACATAGTTGGCACCAGTAACAGGAGACAAAACTGCACAAAAAAAAAAGAGCTTTAAGAGTTTCCTCAAATCCTTTTTTAGCGCTATGTACTTTCCTCGTGTCAACTGGGTCAGTACTACTGACATCAGCACCAGCTGAGAAATGTGGGAGTTAAAGGTATTGGTGTGACTAACACTGAAGAACACACTTCGTATGTGAATGAAGAGTGGTTGAGCCAGCCGCTGCCACCACCACGGGGCTCCTGGATGCAAAGGCAGTTGCTGACTCCGCAGGTGGTACAGTAGCACCCACGCTCGGGGGTTGTCACACTGCACGACCAGCCAAAGGGTTCCCCAAAGCACAGGTTTCAAGAGGAAAACTACTATAAATGATAAAAGGGAATCAGCTTCTCACTTTTGCAGAGAGGCAGTACTGCCTCCTTACAAGAAATGAGGTACAAGAGCTTCCTGGAACAAAACACAAAGTTTAGGGCTTGTCTACACAAGGGAAACTTAGGTAAGACAAACCAGCTAACTCTATGCTCTTATCAAGTTCATAGGATTTGCAGGTGATGTTCTTCTTCAGGAGTAAAATGGCTTACAACTCCCTCACTGCAATCAGCCTTTGAGGAAATGCACAGCAATATGCTACTACTCAACATTAATGTTAATGTTTAACACTAGGAAACTGTGGGATTAGGTTACTTTCTGAGTGCTTCAGTTTGAAGGTCTGATTGTCTTTGAAATTATCTGTAGGATTTTCTCCCTCCCACTGTCTAATTTCTTAAGTTTTTGATATTTTTGTTTTCTAAAATAGAACTGTATTAGTGGAATTATGCTGATCTCTCAGGTTCAATTCGTCAGATCAGATCCACTGCCTAAATACCACTTGAGCTAACAGGATAACTGAGAGCAGTTAATTCTCTTTTTCATTAGAAAATTCTATTTTCTGTTTTCCTACATACATGAGCCAAGAAGAGAACAAGACACGCTTTCCCAGGGCACTGAACAGATATCTACTGCCAGCAAAGATTGACGCTGTATTGCAGAGTGGGGAGCAGTATGCTAGGGGGTACCCAGTCTCCTGTCCTTGCACCCTTTAGCCACTCACTGGTCCTACTGTGCTTCTACCACTTTCAGTCTCTCTAATGCCATGCTGTACCCTAATTTAGTTGCTGAGAGTGAGGAACTTTTCTTCTTCTAAATGTTACCTGCTTATCAAGAGTAGGTTCCCTGGGAGCACAGGAGTGAAAGCAGCTAGCTTTCACCTAGCTGCTGTTTCTGAAAAAACCCTCCATGGCCGTTATGCCTCAGGGTCAGATCCAGGGGAGACAGACTCTTCTGGGAACTTAGCTACCTGTCTGCTACACTGCACTCGCAAATACCGCATTTCAGAGAATTGGATAATTCTGGTGGACTTTCACATGAGCAGTCCCTCATTTGCATATTATCACAGCATTCAAAAATTACAATTTGAATAGTTCTTCACAGTAATTAAAAGGGTAACTGGGCATACCTTAAGTCTGTTTTTTTTTCCAAATCTTATTTAAAATGGAGGGAAAAAAAACTTTAAAGCACTATATAGCATTTACTTTCACTTTTATTAAGGCCCCATGCAGCAAATGTTATACTACAGGCTGTTTAATAACTTTTTCCTCCATTTATTATATTTTTGCTGATCAAGAAATACAGTTATATTGCTTATTGTTTATTGCTCTCACTGATGATCCTCTTGGGTAATAACATCATTATCATGGGAATATGACAGAATTGGCATGTGACAGGCCAGCAGCATCTGCTTCCACTAATTCCTCCGTCAGCTGTTGTACTTCCATTGCAATCTAATTCATCATCATCTTAGTAGCACATATACACTGAATCCAGGAAGGATTCACCATGTTCAAAACCATTTGCAAAGCTGAGTGTTAAGTCTATTTGCATGAAGTGGCTACGAAACAAGAAACGTAGCTAGCAAATAACTGTTGATGTCCACATGGTGACACTAAAATGATGTG